>NC_135594.1:925000-1014773 GCF_965152235.1 Eretmochelys imbricata | reverse complement strand
TTTAGACAAAACAAGTTTATTAATTACAGAAGATAGATTTTAAGTGATTATCAGGGACAGCGAACAGATCACCCAGCAAATAAACAAACGAAGCTTAATGTACTAAAGCGAGGGTGAGAATTTGCTACTCGTGTCCGAATTGTTGATTTAGGCAGCTGGCAGAGATTCTTGAGGGGCAGGCTGCACTTGCTTGCAGCGTGAAAACGCCAGGTGCTCCTTTCGCAGGCTAGAAATCCCTCGAGACTGGATTCAGCCCTTCCCCAGTTCAGTCCTTGCCTCTCCGGTGTTTCCAGGCCTCGTGAAGACCCTGGAGGATGTCACTCCCCTGCCTTAAATAGCTGTGGCATCGCGGGGTCACTGGAGAAACACGGGTAGCCCAAGGCGGGGTGCAGGACCAGGACACGTGGTCACGTGACCCCAGAGTGTCATCCCAGCCAGGAGTCAGAGGCGGTTTGTAGGGTCCCCGGGAAGGCTCCCCGGAGCGAGATTAGCCCCTTCTCAGGGCGGCTGTCCCCGCAATGGCCCGTCCCAGCCGTCTGGCTTGGCTGCATCCTGCCTCGCGGGCGTTCCCCGGGGTAAACGCTTGTCAGAGGTGCCCAGACAATCTTCCCAACTCGGATGCCGCAGGGACACCTTCATCCGAACAGGACAATCTGCTCAGCAGGTCGAGACCTTGCCGACGACCCCCCCCGCCCCCCCCCCCCCCGGGACGCTCCCATCCCAGACTCGTAGCGTAATTCGACTAGGAAGAACCCGGGGCGTAACTGGGCGGCGTCGCCCCAGGCCAGGTGGGGCCGGGCCGAGGGCCTGGCCTGCCCGTCTCACTGGGGCTTCCCGCCCCCCGCTTGCCTTGCAGCCCAGCGCCCCGGTCGCCTGCCCGCCCCCCCAGCCCGAGCCCGAGCCTGGAGCGCCCATGCGGGACCCCAGCCGCCAGGAGTGCTACTATCAGGCCTGCGAGAAGGTGCTGGCCAGGAACGCCACCCACCAGGAATGCTGCTGCAGCCTGGGGCATACCTGGGGCACGGCCTGCCCGGCCCAGCCCTGCCCCCACCCGGGCACAGGTACGGGGGGGCCCAGCCCTGCCCCCACCCGGGCACAGGTACAGGGGGGCCCGGCCCAGCCCTGCCCCCACCCGGGCACAGGTACGGGGGGGGCCCAGCCCTGCCCCCACCCGGGCACAGGTACAGGGGGGGCCCGGCCCAGCCCTGCCCCCACCCGGGCACAGGTACGGGGGGGCCCAGCCCTGCCCCCACCCGGGCACAGGTACGGGGGGGCCCAGCCCTGCCCCCACCCGGGCACAGGTACAGGGGGGCCCGGCCCAGCCCTGCCCCCCACCCGGGCACAGGTACAGGGGGAGCCCGGCCCAGCCCTGCCCCCACCCGGGCACAGGTACGGGGGAGCCCGGCCCAGCCCTGCCCGGGCACAGGTACGGGGGGACCCGGCCCGGCCCAGCCCTGCCCCCACCCGAGCACAGGTACGGGGGAGCCCGGCCCAGCCCTGCCCCCACCCGGGCACAGGTACGGGGGGGCCCGGCCCAGCCCTGCCCCCACCCGAGCACAGGTACGAGGGGGGGCCCGGCCCTGCCCCCCACCACCTTCCTGCCCCTAATCCTGCTCCTCCCCGCCCCCCTCTGCCCCCAGCCCTATGCCCCCCCCAGTGCCCAGCCCAGGTCTGGGGGTGGAGCCAGGGCTCAGATCCAGCCTTGCTGTGAGCCCACAAGTGACAGCACCCTGCCCCACCAGCCCCCCTCCCTGTCAGAAACAGGCGTCGTTCAACCCTCCCGCCCCCCCAAGTCTCGCCCAGCCAGTGCCCGCAGGTTCAGGAGCTGGGTGCTCTCCAGAATCTGCCCTGGCAGCTGGAGCCGGCCCCTCTGTGGCTCCCAAGCCAGCCGGCCCCTGTGCCCGGCCCCGAGCCCCAGCCCAGCATCCCAGATGGGGACCCACCCTGCCCCCGCTCACTGTGTCCCGCTGGACAGCCCGGGGGGCTTGCCCCAGTGCCAGTCCCACCCTGGGGCTCATAGGCAGGGGTTCTCTCCCAGCTCTGGGGGGGGGGGGGCTGGTGTGAGGAGGGGGAGCTGGGAGCCAGGACTCCTGGGTTCTCTCCCAGCTCTGTGGGGGAGGGGGGCTGGTGGAGGAGGGGGAGCTGGGAGCCAGGACTCCTGGGTTCTCTCCAGCTCTGGGGGGAGGAGGGGGGCTGGTGGAGGAGGGGGAGCTGGGAGCCAGGACTCCTGGGTTCTCTCCCAGCTCTGGGGGGGGAGGGGGGCTGGTGGAGGAGGGGGAGCTGGGAGCCAGGACTCCTGGGTTCTCTCCCAGCTCTGGGGGGGGGAGGGGGGCTGGTGGAGGAGGGGGAGCTGGGAGCCAGGACTCCTGGGTTCTCTCCCAGCTCTGGGGGGAGGAGGGGGCTGGTGGAGGAGGGGGAGCTGGGAGCCAGGACTCCTGGGTTCTCTCCCAGCTCTGGGGGGAGGAGGGGGGCTGGTGGAGGAGGGGGAGCTGGGAGCCAGGACTCCTGGGTTCTCTCCCAGCTCTGGGGGGGGAGGGGGGCTGGTGGAGGAGGGGGAGCTGGGAGCCAGGACTCCTGGGTTCTCTCCCAGCTCTGGGGGGAGGAGGGGGGCTGGTGGAGGAGGGGGAGCTGGGAGCCAGGACTCCTGGGTTCTCTCCCGGCTCTGGGGGGGAAGTGGGGCTGGTGGAGGAGGGGGGAGCTGGGAGCCAGGACTCCTGGGTTCCATCCCTGGCTCTGGGAGGGGAATGGGTCCCACGGTTGGAGCGGGGGGCTCCCTGTGAGTGCTGGGGGGCGCCGTGGGATACAGGAGGAGGTTCCCGGCTCTCACGCTCGCTCTCTCCGGCTCTAGTGGAGTACCAGGCCCTGTGCCCCCGTGGGAACGGCTACGCCGCACCAGGACCCCTCGCCGCACTCACAGGTCGGTGCTGCCTGGCGCCCCCTTGTGGGGGTCTGAGTGGGGGGAGGGGTGGGTGGCAGCTGGCGGGAGCCAGGCCTCTGGGTGCTCCTGACTCCCCTGGCCAGCGTCCGTCTCTCTCCAGCCACCGGGGCAGAATTGGGGCGGCCCAGGCCAGCGTTCGTCCCGGCCAAGCTGCCATGGGACCCGCTTCTCCTCTTGTCTGTCCCAGGTCCGAGCTCTGCGTCCCCCCACTGGGCTCCCCGACTCCACCTGCCCGTGCTCGAGCTCAGGCCGCGGGGCTCCTGGTGTCTTTTTGGACCCGCTCTTGGCCCGTCCGTCCCACACCCTGTGACCGACCCCTCCCGTCTCTGCGCTGCCCCCCCCACGGGCGCGAGGCCAAGTTCAGAGGGAAACTGAGGCAGGCAGAGGACGCCAGACAGTCCCCCCATGGTCAGGCCGTGTGTGTCTCCCCCGCCAGACATGGACGAGTGTGCGCTATTCAACACCCAGCTGTGCCGGGGGGGCGTCTGCGTCAACAAGGCCCCCGGCTACGCCTGCTACTGCCCCAATGGCTACTATTACGAGACGCACCACCTGGAGTGCATTGGTGAGACCCCAGGCCCTCCTCCCCCGGCCCCCCAACGCAGCTCCTCTTCCCCCCACCCCAGCCCCCCAAACTGGCCCCTGGCGCAATGGCTGCTGCTCTGAGACGCGCCGGCTGGAGGGGCCGTGGGGGCGACGCCGCGGTGACCCCTGTGTCTGTCCCAGATAATGACGAGTGTCTTGACGAGGAGGCAGAGCCCTGCGTGGGCGGGGGCTGCGTGAACACCATCGGCTCCTTCTACTGCGCCTGCACCCCCCCCCTCGTGCTGGACGGGTCCCAGCGCCGCTGCGTGGCCAACGACAGCCAAGCCCTGGGTGAGTGATGCCCCCCTGGACCCTGCCCGAACATGGCCTGGGCCCCCCCATATCCTAGGTCCCCCCCCCATGCTCTGGGGCCCCAGCATTGGCCAGGGCGAGTTTCTCAGTCACCTGGTGCTCAGCCAGGCAAAGGAGCAAGGCTGGGCATGTTGCCGGCCCTGGCTCTGTGGCCCGGAGCCCAACTCTGAGCCCCCCGACACTTCCCCTCTGTTCCCCAGCTCGGCCCCTGCGGGGGGTGGGGAATTACTTCCTCGCTGGCCGTGAGGCATGGCTGCCCCGGCCGCAGGGGTCCCCTTGTCCGTCCGGACTCCACAGTGACCCAGGCTGGTCCAGCCCCCACAGCAGCGCCACCGACCCTGACATCTCCACCCGGCCTGGGAGCAGCTTTAACCCTTCGGAGCCTGCAGGGTCGCCGTCCCCAGTCTGCCAGGCGCCTCCCTCGCCAAAACGTTACCGGCAACTTGCGGGTCGTCCCCCCGGCGCCCACAGGGGAGGGCCAGACAGTCCTTGTGCACGTGCTGAGACTCGGCACGCAGCTCCGGGGGGCGCTCGCACACTCCTTGCACATAGAGAGTGACAGGGCACATGCAGGCCCTGGCTCGCTCACAGCACGCTCTTCGCACAGCACGGTCAGGCTCACGCTCCATCACGCCCATGTGCAGACACTGATTGCACGCTCATCGCATGCTACTGTCTGGCTCACACGCACCATCACGCCCACATGTGCACGCTCATCGCATGCTACTGTCTGGCCCACATGCGCACACTCATCGCACGCGCAGGGCACAGCTACTCTTCTGGGTCACACGCACCATCACGCCCACATGTGCACACTCATCGCACGCTACTGTCTGGCTCACACGCACCATCACGCCCACATGCGCACACTCATCGCACGCTACTGTCTGGCTCACACGCACCATCACGCCCACATGTGCACACTCATCGCACGCTACTGTCTGGCTCACACGCACCATCACGCCCACATGTGCACACTCATCGCACGCGCAGGGCACAGCTACTCTTCTGGGTCACACACATCATCACGCCCACATGTGCACACTCATCGCACGCTACTGTCTGGCTCACACGCACCATCACGCCCACATGTGCACACTCATCGCACGCTACCGTCTGGCTCACACGCACCATCACGCCCACATGCGCACACTCATCGCAGAGCACTGTTAGGCTCACACGCTTCATCACACCCACATGTGCACACTCATCGCACGCTACCGTCTGGCTCACACGCACCATCACGCCCACATGCACACACTCATCGCACGCTCATGGCATGCCACTGTCCAGCTCACACGCTCCGTCACTCCCATGCACACACACTCATCGCACGCTCACGGCTCGGCACTGTTCGGCTCACACGCTCCATCACGCTCGAGGTCGCACCTGTGTCTCCCCAGACGAGAACCAGGCCGTGTGCTGGCAGGAGGTGGGGCCGGACCTGGTCTGCAGCCGCCCGCGCCTCGACCGGCAGGTCACCTACACCGAGTGCTGCTGTCTGTACGGGGAGGCCTGGGGCATGGACTGCGCCCTGTGCCCCGCCCGAGACTCAGGTGAGGGGCCTGGCCCACCGCCCCTCCCCCGGCTGGAGCCTGTCGGACCTGGGGCTGCGGGGGGGAGCCGGCTCAGTACCCGGGTTGCCGCGGAGGGGCGCTGAACGGGCCAGAACCCCCCGTCGCTCCCCAGTGAGTGCTGGAGCCTGGGGTCCCTGCCCCACGGTTCCTATATCCCCCCAGTGAGTGGCCTCTGGGGGGGGGGGGTGGCCGGCGGCCCTGCACCCTGCAGTGGGGGGCAGCAGGCTCCCTGGGGGTGGCGACCAGGGGCCCTGCAGTGAGGTGGGAGGTCACGGGCTCTGGGGGGAAGCCGGGGGGTCGGGGGCCCTGGGGGGAAGCCGGGGGCCCTGCAGTGAGGTGAGGGGTCGGGGTCCCTGTGGTGGAAGCCGGGGACCCTGCAGTGAGGTGAGGGGTCGGGGGCTCCGGGGGTGAAGCCGGGGACCCTACAGTGAGGTGAGGGGCCCTGGGGGGAAGCCGGGGACTCTGCAGTGAGGTGAGGGGTCGGGGGCCCTGGGGGGAAGCCGGGGACCCTGCAGTGAGGTGGGGGGTTGGGGTCCTTGGGGGGAAGCCGGGGACCCTTCAGTGAGGTGAGGGGTCGGGGGCCCTGGGGGGAAGCGGGGGACTCTGCAGTGAGGTGAGGGGTCGAGGTCCCTGGGGGGAAGCCGGGGACTCTGCAGTGAGGTGAGGGGTCGGGGGCCCTGGGGGGAAGCGGGGGACTCTGCAGTGAGGTGGGGGGTCGGGGTCCCTGGGGGGAAGCGGGGGACTCTGCAGTGAGGTGAGGGGTCGAGGTCCCTGGGGGGAAGCCGGGGACTCTGCAGTGAGGTGGGGGGTCGGGGTCCCTGGGGGAAGCTGGGGGCCCTGCAGTGAGGTGGGGGGTTGGGGGCCCTGGGGGGGAAGCCGGGGGCCCTGCAGTGAGGTGGGGGGTTGGGGGCCCTGGGGGGGAAGACGGGGACCCTGCAGTGAGGTGGGGAGTTGGGGGCCCTGGTGGAAGCCGGGAACCCGGCAGTGAGGTGGGGGGTCGGGGGCCCTGTGGTGGAAGCTGGGGGCCCTGCAGTGAGGTGGGGGTCAGGGGCCCTGTGGTGGAAGCCGGGGACTCTGCAGTGAGGTGGGGGGTCGGGGTCCCTGGGGGGAAGCTGAGGGCCCTGCAGTGAGGTGGGGGATCGGCAGCCCTGGGAAGAAGATGGGGGCCCTGCAGTGAGGTGGGGGGTCGGGGTCCCTGGGGGGAAGCCGGGGGCCCTGCAGTGAGGTGGGGGGTCGGGGTCCCTGGGGGGAAGCTGGGGGCCCTGCAGTGAAGTGGGGGGTCAGGGGCCCTGGGGGGAAGATGGGGGGCCCTGCAGTGAGGTGAAGGGTCAGGGGCCCTGGGGGGAAGCCGGGGGCCCTGCAGTGAGGTGGGTCTGGGGCCCTGGGGGGAAGCCGGGGGCCCTGCAGTGAGGTGAGCGTTTGGGGGCCCGGGGGTGAAGCCGGGGACCCTACAGTGAGGTGAGGGGCCCTGGGGGGAAGCCGGGGACCCTGCAGTGAGGTGAGGGGTCGGGGACCCCGGGGGTGAAGCCGGGGACCCTACAGTGAGGTGAGGGGCCCTGGGGGGAAGCCGGGGACCCTGCAGTGAGGTGAGGGGTCGGGGGCCCTGGGGGGAAGCCGGGGGCCCTGCAGTGAGGTGGGGGGTCGGGGTCCCTGGGGGGAAGCTGGGGGCCCTGCAGTGAGGTGGGGGGTCAGGGGCCCTGGGAGGAAGATGGGGGCCCTGCAGTGAGGTGGGGGTCAGGGGCCCTGTGGTGGAAGCCGGGGACTCTGCAGTGAAGTGGGGGGTCAGGGGCCCTGGGGGGAAGATGGGGGCCCTGCAGTGAGGTGAGGGGTCAGGGGCCCTGGGGGGAAGCCGGGGGCCCTGCAGTGAGGTGAGGGGTCAGGGGCCCTGGGGGGAAGCCGGGGGCCCTGCAGTGAGGTGAGGGTTCGGGGGCCCGGGGGTGAAGCCGGGGACCCTACAGTGAGGTGAGGGGCCCTGGGGGGAAGCCGGGGACCCTGCAGTGAGGTGAGGGGTCGGGGGCCCTGGGGAGAAGCGGGGGGCCCTGCAGTGAGGTGGGGGGTTGGGGTCCCTGGGGGGAAGCCGGGGGCCCTGCAGTGAGGTGGGGGGTCGGGGTCCCTGGGGGGAAGCCGGGGACCCTACAGTGAGGTGAGGGGCCCTGGGGGGAAGCCGGGGACCCTGCAGTGAGGTGAGGGGTCGGGGGCCCTGGGGGGAAGCGGGGGACTCTGCAGTGAGGTGAGGGGTCGAGGTCCCTGGGGGGAAGCCGGGGGCCCTGCAGTGAGGTGAGGGGTCGAGGTCCCTGGGGGGAAGCCGGGGGCCCTGCAGTGAGGTGGGGGGTCGGGGTCCCTGGGGGGAAGCCGGGGACCCTACAGTGAGGTGAGGGGCCCTGGGGGGAAGCCGGGGACCCTGCAGTGAGGTGAGGGGTCGGGGGCCCTGGGGGGAAGCTGGGGACTCTGCAGTGAAGTGGGGGGTCAGGGGCCCTGGGGGGAAGATGGGGGCCCTGCAGTGAGGTGAGGGGTCGGGGGCCCTGGGGGGAAGCGGGGGACTCTGCAGTGAGGTGGGGGGTCGAGGTCCCTGGGGGGAAGCCGGGGGCCCTGCAGTGAGGTGAGGGGTCGAGGTCCCTGGGGGGAAGCCGGGGGCTCTGCAGTGAGGTGGGGGGTTGGGGGCCCTGTGGTGGAAGCTGGGGGCTCTGCAGTGAAGTGGGGGGTCAGGGGCCCTGGGGGGAAGATGGGGGCCCTGCAGTGAGGTGAGGGGTCAGGGGCCCTGGGGGGAAGCCGGGGGCCCTGCAGTGAGGTGGGGGGTCGGGGTCCCTGGGGGGAAGCTGGGGGCCCTGCAGTGAGGTGGGGGGTCGGGGGCCCTGTGGTGGAAGCCGGGGGCCCTGCAGTGAGGTGGGGGGCCGGGGGCCCTGCACCCTGCAGTGGGGTCCCCTGGGGTCCCGCGCCCCCCAGCAAAGGTCTTTTCCCCCCCAGATGACTTCGAGGCTCTGTGCAACGTCCTGCGCCCCCCGAGCTACGGCCCGGCCCGGCCTGGCCTGGGGCTGCCCTACGAATACGGCCCCGAGTTCGTCCCCGGCTACGGGCTGCCCTACGGCCCCGAGCTGTTTGCCAGCTCCGCGGCGCGGGGCCCCCAGCCTGGCCTGCGCCCCGACTATGACCCCTACGCCCTGGGGGGCTACGCCGGTCGCCGTGACTCGCTCTACAGCTCCCCCACCTACGAGGCCGGCGACTTCGAGGACGTGGCCTACGTGGACGCCCGCCCGGAGGAGCCGCCCGCCCCCTACCGGCGGCCTGACGCCCCCCGCACCTACCGGCCCCGTAGCCCCCCGGACCCTGAGCCCGGCCCGGCCTGGAACTACCCCCCCAACCCTGCCAGCCCCTTCCCCGAGCAGCCGGGCCAGGCCAGCGAGACCCACGCCAGTGAGTGACGGGGGGTTTGGGGAGGAGTGCCGGTCAGGGCGGGGCTGGGGGTGTGTGGGGAGGAGCACCGGGTATGGGGGTGCTGAGCAGAGGGGTGCCTGGTATGGCAGGGCTGAGGGAGGGGTGCCGGGCGTGGGGGGGCTGGAGGAGGGGTGCCTGGTGTGGGGTGGCTGGGGGAGGGTGCCGGGCGTGGGGGGCTGCTCCAGATCAGGCCGTCACAGCCCCCCGAGAGGGCCCCCTTGGAGCAGGGGCTGGGGGCGGGTTAGCAGGGCCCGGCAGGGGTGGGGGGCTGGCGCTGATGCCCTGCTGTCCCCCAGAGCGGTTCGAGGGGCTGCAGGCCGAGGAGTGCGGGGTCCTGAACGGCTGTGAGAACGGACGCTGCGTCCGCGTCCCCGACGGCTTCACCTGCCACTGCCATCCCGGCTTCCGGCTGGACACCGCCCACATGGCCTGCCTGGGTGAGCCTGCCCCACGGCCTGCCCCACGGCCGGCCCCTCCACCACGCACATGGCCTGCCTGGGTGAGCCTGCCCCACGGCCGCCCCCTCCACCACGCACATGGCCTGCCTGGGTGAGCCTGCCCCACGGCCGGCCCCTCCACCACGCACATGGCCTGCCTGGGTGAGCCTGCCCCACGGCCGGCCCCTCCACCACGCACATGGCCTGCCTGGGTGAGCCTGCCCCACGGCCGGCCCCTCCACTGCCCACATGGCCTGCCTGGGTGAGAGCCTGCCCCACGGCCAGCCCCCCACAGCCCTGACCCCGTGCCCAGCCCCATGGCCATCCCCTCCCCTACTGTCCCATGGCCTGCCTGAGTGAGCCTGCCCCACAGCCACCCTGCCGGGGTGAGCCCCTGCCCCATGGCCAGCTCCCCCGACCCGGATTCCCTGACCATCCCGCATAGCCCACCCCCTGCCCCTGCGAAGCTACCCCAATGTGGCCTGGGTGTGAACGCCCCAGGGACCCCCCCGCGCCCAGCCCCCCGGCACCCCTCACCCTCTCCCTCTCCTCCCCACAGATATTGACGAATGCGCCGAGGCCGAAGGCCCCCCCGCGCTTTGCCTCAACGGGGGCTGCCTGAACACGGACGGCTCCTACCGCTGCCTCTGCCCCCGCGGCTACGTCCTCACCCCACCCCCCCACTCCTGCATCCCCGCCCGGCCCCAGGCCTGAGGGGCAGCTGGAGAGCCCATGCCGGGGGGCGGGGGCAGGGAGGTATTTATTGTGTGGCTCTAGGGCTGCCCGCCCCCTGGGAACAGGGGGGCATGGGCCCCCCGGGGGGGGTGAGTCCCCAGGGATTGGGGCCAAGGGATTCCCCCCCGGGGCGTGAACCCCGGGCCCTTCTGTGCTGAGCCCAGCCTGCCCCTGGGGCTCAGGGAGCGACTCCAGCCGGCAGCACTAGGAGGCTGTTACCCTGTTGTCCTCTCCAGCTGGCTGACCCTGTCGTGGGGGGGGGTGGGGGAGTCACTGTCCATCCCCGGGGGCCGCATGACGCTTCTCTCCAGTCAGTGGGCCCCCCAGCCCCCTCGCCTAGACCCCCACAGCCCTCTGAGGTGATTTGCCCAGCGGCCCACCCAGCCGGGACCCCCGAGGCTCCGGGTGGGGTGACAGGTGTGGGGCTCCCCCCAGAGCAGGATGGGGAGATGGGGGGGCCCCCAGGGACAGAGGGGGTCACAGGAGGCAGGCGGCTACTGGAGGGCGCCTTGGCCAAGCGTTCCCCAGGGGGTGGGGTACCCTGGGCCTGTGTGTTGCGGGGCTGGCGTCCAAGTTACTCCTCTTCCCTCCCCTGGGAGAACCAGCCTCACCCTCCCGCATAGCCCTGGGGGCCCCAGCCTGGTGGGAGGGTCTGGGGGGCTCGGGACCCACTGATGAGGGACGGGGTTCTCCGTGCACTCGGCCCTGGGAATGGGGCATCTGCCGGCGGCTGGTGGGAAGCGAAGAGTTAACAGCACGTGGCTCCAGGGCACCCCCACCCCGCTCAGGCCAGCAGCACCCTGGCCCCCCCTCAGCCCCGGGGGGTTGCTATAGCTCCCGGCCCCTGGGTCTCGTCTCCCCCCCTTGTTACAGGAATAAAGGTTTTCTATAAAAGGAACGCAGCGTCTGTGCAGTGTTGGGGGAGGCGGGGGGGCGGGCGGGGTCATCTCCCCCCATCACAGCCCTTGGCCTCCACCCCCACCCCCCAACCCTTCTTCTGGGGCCGTGGGGCTGGCACCCGGCCCACATGCACGTCCCAGGGTAACGAAGCCTCCCACCCCTGGAGGCCACAGGCGTCATCCCCACGTCACAGCAGGGAAACTGAGGCCCAGGGGAGAGATTTGCCAAAGGACAGTGACTCAGTAGCAGAAAAGAACCCAGGAGTTCTGGCTCCCAGCCCCTGACCCCACTGCCCTCCCAGAGCCAGGGATAGAACCCAGGAGTCCTGTTCCCAACCCCCACTCTAACCCCACTCCCCTCCCAGAGCAGGGATAGAACCCAGGAGTCCTGGCTCCCAGCCCCGCCCCCCATTAACCCCAGCACCCCACTCCCTCCAAGCAGGGATTGCTCTCGACGCTCTGTGGAGCCCCCAGCACCCCTCTCCCCAGGCCCAGCCAGCCCCAACGTGCAGCGGGCAGGGGCGCGCGGGGTTAATGCTCCCCCCTCCCGCGCCTCCCGCCAGGCTCACCCTGCTATTACAGCTGCCCCGTCAGCGGGGCGGGGGGACGTGGCCCAGGCCTGGCCCCGGCTCCCCTGCACACGTGTTCCCAGCCGGCGCGGGCAGAGCCGCCCTGAGCCCCCCACGCAGGGCACTGCCATGGGGCCCGGGGCCACAGCACTGGGGGCCCTGCTGCTGCTGCTGGGCCAGGACCCTTGGGTCCTCCCCCACCCCCAGTGCCTGGACTACAAGCCGCCCTTCCAGCCCCCCCAGCCCCTGGCCTTCTGCCCCGAGTACTCGGCCTTCGGCTGCTGCGACGGCCAGCGGGACGCCCAGCTAAGCGCCAGGTTCCAGGTGCTGGGCACCTTCCTGGCCCCTGCCGGCCTGCGGAGCTGCGGGCCCTTCCTGCGTGACCTGCTGTGCCAGGTGAGTGGGGACCACAGGCCAGGCTGCCCGGCTGGGGGGGGCACAGGCCAGGCTGCCCGGCTGGGGGGGGGGCACAGGCCAGGCAGCCCGGCTGGGGGGGGCCACAGGCCAGGCTGCCCGGCTGGGGGGGGGGCACAGGCCAGGCAGCCCGGCTGGGGGGCACAGGCTGTTGCAGGGGTGCTCTGGGGCTGGTGGCATAGCAGGACAGTGGGATGGGGGGGGTCAAGGGAACTCAGCCCCTCTCCTGTTTCACCCCCACATACAGGCATGGAGGAACCCTGGGGGCCCCGTTCTCTTGCCCCCCATTAGCCTGGGCAGCCCTGTCGGCACTGACTGCATGGGGGGGCCAGAGGGGCACTGGGGGAGTCCCCAAGCTCCCAGCCTGGGGGCCCAGGTTCCCCAGATGTGCCTCGCCCAGCTGCCCTGGGCTCCTGGTGAGGGGGGGCACGTACAGCTCCAGGCACCAGGCCGCATCAGGCTCCTGCCCCACGTGCCCGGAGAGGGAGCCGGGGGGACCCCAGCAGCTCCGTGGGGCACGTGCCCAGCTGGGTGCCCTTGGCACCCCCTCCCCGTGGCTCCAGACGGCTCCGGGCAGTGGCCCAGCCCTCACCACATCCTGTCTAGGCTGGGACATGGGTGACCTCACCCGGCAGCTCCAGCTGGAGGCTACACATTGCGGGGGGACGGGGAGGGTCTTACATGGGCCCATTCCCAGCCTGTCCCCAACCCCCCACCCCCTGGAGTTCTGGTCTCGGCAGGCCCGGCATGAACACAACCCTGGAGTCCTGAACCCCCGGCCCCGTCCCTTCCCAAAGCTGACCTTAGGCAGGGGGTAACACGGCCCTGCAACCCAGGGGGCTAGGAGCCGGACTCCTGGGTTCTATCCCTGGTTCTGGGAGGGGACTGGGCTCTGGTGGCTTAGGGCAGGGGAGGCTGGGAGCCCGGACTCCTGGGTTCCAGCTAACCCCCTTCCCCTGCCCCGCAGGAGTGCTCGCCCTACGCTGCCCACTTGTACGATGCGGAGGACATGAGCTCCCCGGTGCGGACGCTGCCCGGCCTGTGCCCCGCGTACTGCGCGGCCTTCTGGCTCCGGTGCCGCTCTGTGCTGAGCCTCCTCACCGAGGACCCTGCCAGCCTGGCGCTGGAGAGCGACCACGCCCGCTTCTGCGGCGCCCTGGAGCTGGGCGACCCCAGCTACTGCTACCCGGCGGTGGTGGGCAGCGCGGCGCTGAGCCAGGGGCTGGGCCAGGTGCAGGAGGGTGCCCACGGCTGCCTGCAGCTCTGCCTGCGGGAGGTGGCCAACGGGCTGCGGAACCCCGTGGCCATGGTGCACGCCGGGGACGGCTCCCACCGCTTCTTCGTGGCCGAGCAGCGGGGCTGCGTCTGGGTCTTCCAGGCCAACGGCTCGCGGGCCGTGCGCCCCTTCCTGGACCTGCGGGCGGCCGTGCTCACCTCACCCTGGGCGGGCGACGAGCGGGGCTTCCTGAGCCTGGCCTTCCACCCCCGCTTCCATGCCACCCGCACCTTCTACGTCTACTACTCCGCCCGCGCCGGGCCCCACGAGACCATCCGCGTCTCCCAGTTCCGCGTCTCGCCCCACGACCCCAACGCCGCCGACCCCCGCTCCGAGAGGTGAGTGGCCCCCGCCTGGGCACTCCTGGGGTAGAACCCAGGCGTCCGGGCCCCCAGCCCCTACTCCCTTCTCGGAGCCAGGGGTTGAACCCAGGTGTCCGGGCTCCCAGCCCACCCCCGCACTTTCACCCACTAGCCCTGGTCCCCTCCACTTCTGAGCCAGCCCCCCTGTCACGTAGCTCCTGCCTCCCCGCTCCATCTGCCCCACTGGTTTGGGGTGCCCCCCCCTCACTTCACCCGGCTCCTCTCACCTGCAGGATCCTCCTGGAGGTGCTGGAGCCTGCGTCGAACCACAACGGGGGGCAGCTGCTGTTTGGGGCCGACGAGCTGCTCTACATCTTCACAGGGGACGGGGGGCGAGCGGGGGACCCCTTTGGCGCCTTCGGCAACGCCCAGAACAAGTGAGAGCCGGGGCGGCGTTGGGGGCCCCTGGGGCCAGCATGGGGCGTTGGGGGGCCCTGGGACCAGCATGGGGTGTTGGGGGGCCCCAGGGGGCGGCATGGGGTGTTGGGGGAGATGCCCCCTTGCACGAAATTGGGGCGGGCAGGGCCTTGATATGTGAGAATTTGGCTCCCTTCTGCCACCTGGTGGCCAAAGCGCAGACCGGCTGGCACCGTGTGGGGCAGGCAGCGCCCCCAAAACCCTGATTTCCCCCCGCACCCCAGGGCCCTGAACCCCCCGGCCCAGCCCCTGCCGTGTCTGTTCCCGGCTCCCTGCCTCCCTCCCAGGTCGTCCCTGCTGGGCAAGGTGCTGCGGATCGACGTGGAGCCCGGGGCCGGGGGCCCCCCGTACCGCATCCCGCCCGACAACCCCTTCGTGGGGCAGCCCGGGGCCCGGCCCGAGGTCTACGCCTACGGGGTGCGGAACATGTGGCGTTGCTCCGTGGACAGGGGCGACCCCGTGAGCGGCGCCGGGCGCGGGCGCATCCTCTGCGGGGACGTGGGGCAGAACAAGTACGAGGAGGTGGACCTCATCGCGCCGGCTGCCAACTATGGCTGGCGGGCGAAGGAAGGGTTTGCCTGCTACGACCCGGTGCTGTGTGCCAATGCCTCGCTCGGTACGGCCGCCTCGCGCCGGGGGGCGCCGGGGCCCCACGGGCCTGTCCTCTCCGGGGGGCGGGGAGTGGGGCACGGGGCCTGTCCCTTCTGGGGGCGCCATGGCCCAACATGCCTGTCCCCTCTGGGGAGTGGGGCACGGGGCCTGTCCCCTCTGGGGAGTGGGGCACGGGGCCTGTCTCCCTCCGGGGGCGCCATGGCCCAACATGCCTGTCCCCTCTAGGGAGTGGGGCACGGGGCCTGTCCCCTCTGGAGGCGCCATGGTCCAACAGGCCTGTCCCCTCCGGGGTGGTGGGGAGTGGGGCATGGGGCCTGTCCCCTCCGGGGGCGCCATGGCCCAACATGCCTGTCCTCTCCGGGGAGTGGGGCACGGGGCCTGTCCCCTCTGGAGGCGCCATGGTCCAACAGGCCTGTCCCCTCCAGGGGGTGGGGAGTGGGGCACGGGGCCTGTCCCCTCCGGGGGGTGGGGAGTGGGGCACGGGGCCTGTCCCCTCCGGGGGGGCACTGTCTCCACCCAGGTCAGGGGACCGCGGTGCCAGCACCTTGGGGGCGGGAGAGGGAGGCTGCGTCCAGCCGGGGGGTTGCTGCCCCCGATCCCCAGCTGAGCTGCGCTCGTGCCGTGTCTTGCAGACGACGTCCCCCCCATATTCGCCTATTCGCACCAGCTGGGGCGCTCGGTGACGGGGGGCTACGTGTACCGTGGCTGCCACAGCCCCAACCTGCGGGGCCGCTACATCTTTGGGGACTTCATGAGCGGGTAGGTTGGGCCCCTGGGGCCGGCGAGCTCAGCCGGGCTCAGGGAGAACAGCCTGCTACTGCTGCAGGCTCGTGGGAGCGCTCCGGTAGCACACTGTGGGGTGAAGGGGGGGTTCACACCCTGCTGGTGACCCATGGGGGGCTGTGCGGGCACATGGCCATGGCAACAGGACTAGCCATGGCCCAGAGGGACTATGGGGCTGCCCTCTAGCTGCGCTCAGGGCATCTCCCTGTCCAGATGCCCCCCCGCCCCGGGAAGACTCTGCCTTGGGGGGGATGTGTGGGGTGGGGAATGTGGCCGGGGGAGCAATACAATGTCTCCCTGGCTCCTATGGAAGGGAGTGGGTACAGCCCCCCCATGGCACCGGTGGGTGGGGTGGGGCACAGCCCACCCCATCCCCACGGCTCCGTCTCCCCCAGACGCCTGATGTCGCTGCGGGAGGAGGCTGGCTCCGGGGGCTGGCACTACAAGGAGCTGTGCGCCGGCCAGGGCCAGACCTGCGCCTTCCCCGGCCTCCTCAACCACTACGTGCCCCACATCATCTCCTTCGCCGAGGACGAGGCCGGTGAGCGGGTTGGGGGGCCCAGGCAGGCCTGGCCCAGGACGCGCCGGGGCCCAGGACCCAGGCAGCCTAGAGCCATGGCTCCACCAGGACGCCTGGGTTCTCATCCCAGTGCTGGGAGGGGTCTGGGGTCCAGTGAGGAGAGTGGGGGTGGGGGGCTGGGAGCCAGGACTCCTGGGTTCTCATCCCAGCGCTGAGTCTGGAGTCCAGGGGTGAGAGTGGATGGGGTGCTGCTGGGAGCCAGGACACCTGGGTTCTCATCCCAGTGCTGGGAGGGGTCTGGGGTCCAGGTGGGAGAGTGGAAGGGTGCTTCTGGGAGCCAGGACGCCTGGGTTCTATTCTCGTTGCTGCCTCTCGCTTGTGGCCTTGGGCAGGTCCCACCCTCCTGTGCCTCAGTTTACCCAGTTGCGCCTGATGGGAGCACTTGGTGGCCAGTCACTAACCCCGCTGTCCCCGCAGGTGAGCTGTATTTCCTCTCCACGGCCATCCCTAGTGCAGCAGTGCCAGCCGGGATCTTGTACCAGATTGTGGACCCCTCCAGGTACCCACTGTTCCACCCCTTTGCCCGCTGGCCCTGGCAGCTTTATGGGCAAGGAGTTGCCCCGTCTCGGTCCGACGCAGCTTGGCTGGCTCCCAGGGTGTGGGGTGGGGGCTGTGCATGGGCCCTGGCCCCTGTGCCCCCATAACAGGCATCTCTCCCCACAGGCGGGCGTCCCCTGGACAGTGCAGGATCAGCCCTGTGCCCGTCCCCGTCCAAGGGAAGCTGGTCCACTTCCGCCCATCACAGAGTGAGTGTGTGGGGCAGGGGGACACTGGGGGCCGTAGGTCACCACTGCAGCTGGCTGAGGGCTCTGGAGAGCTGCTGGGACATTGGGGTGTGGCAGGGGGGCAGCGGGGTGCTGGGAGTGGAGTGGGGACCATGGGTTAGCACAGGTGGGGTGGGGGAGCTAGGACTCCTGGGTTCTATTGGCGCCGACTCACTGCGAGGGGCAGTTCTGCCCGTGTGTTCTTCTCTATATGGGGGATAAACGTGTCGGGGGTGAGGCAATCCGGGGGGCAGAGCTGTATCCCAAACAAGCCCCCCTCCCCTTTCCTGTTTCAGAATTCATCACACCGGCCCCGCTGCCCACAGGGACCACCCCACCACTTGGCACCGGCTCAGAACCGACAGGCACAGCTGGACCCCCCATGGTGCCTGTCACCCGCCCCCCAGGCCTCAGCCCCCCCTACCCAGGCCCAGAGCCCCCTGCAGTGCCCTCGGCCCTGCCCAGCCCAGCTGTAGCTGCCAGGCCCCCAGCGCACCCGGACTCTGGGGTGCTGCAGGTATTTCCCACACCCCGGCCAGGGCCGAGCCTGCCCCCCACCACCCCCAACTGGTACCAGCAGCTGCTGGAGCGCCTGGGGGCCAACAGCAGCCCACGGAGCCGCGCCTACTGGCCCCCCCGCACAAGGCCACCCCCTCCAACCCACAACCCCCCCCTTTCCTCTAGCCCCCACCTCCACCCCAGCACAAGGCCACCCCACCCAGCCCACAACCTCCCCCTTTCCCCCAGCACCCACCTCCAGCCCAGCATGGGGCCGCCCCCCACAACCCACCCAGCATCCAGCCCCCACTGGCCCCCCAGCACAGGGTCACCCTCTCCAGTCCCCAACCCCCAGCTGCCCCCCACAACTTTGCCATCCCCTGCCACCCCTCAACCCCCCAGGCAGGAGGCTGGGCACCACCCCAGGAAGATGGGGCCCCGGAGGCGGCTGGGTGCAAAGGGCCCCGCCCGGCAGCTGCCCCCTGGCACAGTGCGGCTGGTGCACAGGGGCGCAGGGCCCGGGCGGGGCCGGCTGGAGATCCTGGTGGGGGGCCAGTGGGGCACAGTCTGCGACGATTTCTTCGACGGGCGGGCGGCCACTGTGGTGTGCCGGCAGCTGGGCTACGGGCAGGTGCGGAGGGTGGCCCGCCGGGCGGAGTTCGGGCAAGGGGCCGCGCTGCCCATCCTGCTGGACGACGTGCGGTGCCAGGGCTCAGAGCGCAGCCTGCTGGAGTGCCGGAGCGCCCCCCCCGGGCAGCACAACTGTGCCCACAGCGAGGACGTGGGGGTGGTGTGCGGGCACCGGGAGGGCCAGGGGCTGCCCAGGGGGAGCCGAGGGGGCCAAGCCCTGTAACTTCTGCCTCCTTCTTGTGCTCTGGTGGGGGGAGGGGGGAGACACGGAGAGCCAGGGTTGGGGGCTGGGCTGGGCCCTGCCACCCCCATCCAGCCCAGCCCCCTACTCCCCCCACAGCTTCAGGGACTTGGGAGCCACATGGCCCAGAGGCCCCCAGGAGCAGCTGCTCAGGGTTCCCGTTTTCCTTTTACAGCGGGGGGTTTAAGAATGGGGTGGCTTCTCCCCCCACTGCTGGGCCGGGAGGTGTCGGTTCTGGCGGGGGGGGCGGGGAGTCAGGACTCCTGGGTTCTATTGTTGGCTCTACCCCTGCCTTGAGCGCCGGGCCAGGGCGGGGTGAGGGGACAGAGGGCACAATACCACGCCACCGGCTCCTTCCAGCAATGGTTTATTCAGACTCCTGGTCCCCATCTTTCCCCGGGACCATTTGCCCTCCCAGCCACCAGGAACAGCTGGCACACACAGGCCTGGGGGCGGGGGGGGGGGATTCCCAGGGGCGAGTGCTTGAGCCAGGGACACAGGGGTGTTTGCTCCACGTCTCCCCCCGCCCTAGGCTGATTCCCGGGCTGGCAGAGGGCGCTGCCCTGCGACACCCCAGCGGGGCTGAGGGGCAGCTCTTGGCGGCATGGGAGGGGCCATCACCCCCCATGGGCAGTGCCCGTCTTGCCACGCTCCATCCTGCACCTGGCGCCACAGAGGGGCAGCAGCTTCCGGCCGCGGGCCCTGGCAGATGCCTGCAGTGGGGGGCAGGCACATGCGGCAGCCCCAGACCCCTCCCTGAGCAGCGCCAGGCAAGACCCCGTGACGGTTCAACCCGGCTCATTAAAGGGTTTGCATGAAAGGGATCCTGGCAGAGCCCAGCAGCAGTGCGGGCGGGGGGGGTCCTCTCCCCTCCCCCCCTGCAGGGGGACCCCCACCCCTGCTCCTCCTGGGCAGCACGGCCTGGGGCTATGGCCTGTGCTGGGCAGAGCCACGGGCAGGAGGGGCAGGCAGCTCCGCCAGCTGGGAAGGGTACAGAGTGGCTGCCACCGCATCATAGCTGGGTCCCCCCATGCCCAGGGGGTGGGACACGGGGTCCCCAACCCAGCACACCTCCCCGCCCCCTCTGGCTCCTGCCAAAGCACCACAAAGCCTCCCCCCTCCCCTCCCCTCCCCTCCCCTCCCCAAAGGCGGCACCTCGCTGGTCCTACCGGGGTCCCCGCTCCTGGGGCTGGGGTCTCTGGCACAGCTGCACAGACAGCTGGGCCCCCCAGGGAAAGGGGCTTTTCCCTCCCTTGCGGGTGCCCCATGACATGCTGCCCCTTGCAGGGGGGCTCCGAGCTGGTGGGGGTGGAGGGGTAGAGTTTTGGGGGGCAGGAGGGGCATTGCCCCCAAGCCTCAGGCATGCATGGAATCACCCCCCCACATATAAAACTCAAACTAGGCCTGGCCAGGCCCCAGCTCAGCCCCACACACAACCTGTCACCTTCACCCCCTTGGTCAGCCAGAGCCCGCGGCGCCGGGGGGGCTGGCCCAGGCTGGGCCCCCACAGCCGGCTCCATGGCCCAGGGTCCCCAGCATGGCGGGGGTGAGTCTGGGAAACAGGGCAGGTCCCGGCCACCTGCCCCGCGATAAAACCTGGCGAACGGCCCCTGAAAACGGGGGCGCGCTTATTAAAACCCTGCGCGAGCTCCCCCCGCAACGTGCGGACAGGAGCCGCGTCAGCCGCCGGCACGGTCCCCGCGGGGAGCTGCCCCGGGAACGCAGCCCCCTCTGCAGCCCCCTCCGCGGGCAGGGCTGACGCTATCGGCTGATGGAGGCGTAGTTGGCTCGGCTGCCCGTGTTGAGCTGGGCGCTGGCAGGTGGCGGCTTCTCGCCCTGGGCCGGCTCCTCCGGCGGCCCCTCGGGCTGCAGGATGGGCTCCTGGTCGCCGCGGCGAGCGGCCGGCAGCAGGAAGAGGTCGGTGAGGCCGTGCAGGTCGGCCGCCTTGTGGAAGGTCTGTAGAACCAGCAGCACGGCCATCAGCCCCAGCAGCAGGTACACTGGGCGAGAGCGAGGGGGCGTCAGCCACCGCGGGGACCTGGGGGTCAGCCCCTGGAGCTATAGCGGCATTGCGCCCCAGCTGTGCCTGGCAAACGCCACCCGGCAGGGCCAGGCCCCACCCCACAGCAAGTAGGGAATAGAACCCAGGCATCCTGGCTCCCAGCCCCCCTGCTCTAACCACTAGTCCCCACTCCCCTCCCACAGCCAGGGAGAGAACCCAGGAGTCCTGGCTCCCAGCCGCCCTGCTCTAACCACTAGTCCCCACTCCCCTCCCAGAGCCGGGGAGAGAACCCAGGAGTCCTGGCTCCCAGCCGCCTTGCTCTAACCCACCAAACAGCAGTGTACCCTAGGTAATGTTCAGGATGTAGCCGTCCCCACGGGGCACCAGCCCAGCTGGCTTGAAATGACTCTAATAGACACACCGATGCTGCACCCAAGTCTCCCCAGACTGTGGCCAGTGGGGCTACTGGGGCCCCCTCTGCCCCCCCCCAGGTACCTGCCCCCTAGACACCTGTGACAAAGTGAGGGAGGCGGGGTTTCCCGTAACGGTTTGCATGAGCACTGCGTGCTTCAGTTTCCTCTGTGTCTGACACAATGACCTCAGTGGTGGGACAAGGGGGTGTGATTTTTGCAGGGACCCAGGGTGGCAGGTGTCTGGCAGGACTCAGGAGCCAGGTGGCTGCCGCGAGAGGTGGGGGGCAGTGACTTGTTTGCCCAGGAGGAGGAGGGGCAGCAGGTGTGTCAGGGGCTGGGCTGGGCTGGGCTGGTCAGTCTCCTGGTTGGGACGGGCCGGTGGGGGGAGTGGTGGAAAGCCCATGGCCTTTGCTGTAACTTCCTGCTTCCTGTGAGCTCTGTCCTACCCTGTGTTCCCGGTGACTAATAAACCTGTTTTCCACGCTGGCTGAGTCACGGCTGACTGGGGAGTGGGGGGCAGGGCCCTTTGCGGGCGTGTGAGGCTCCCCCAGGCGTCCCTCCAGGGGACCAGGGGGCTGAATGCTTCCAGGTCGGACCCGGGAGGTGCCGGAGCCGAGCAGGCTCCTTGCCCTGGTGCCGGCGCCCCGAGGGGAGACGCACCAGGAGGAGGGCCCTGTCTGACCTTGCTCGGAGCGCACCCATGAGACACCCCCCCAACGGAGCTGCCCCCCCAGGCCCCCCCCGCCCGCTGCTCACCAGTGACCGAGACCTTGTAGAACGCCCGCAGCTTCTGGCCGGGCTGCTCGCCCGGCACGTAGTCGCCCAGGCCGACGGTGCACAGCGAGATGAAGCAGAAGTAGAAGGCGTCCAGGTAGCTCCAGGTCTCCTCCAGGGCGCTGAAGATGGCGGCCGGCAGCAGAAAGAAGGCGGCCAGCACGGCCAGCAGCAGCAGCAGGAAGTGGGCCCGGGCCAGCGCCCGGGGGCTGTAGCCCGACCGCAGCTGCAGGTACTCGAGGGGCCGGTGGACGAAGAGCCGGGCCAGGCGCTGCACCGTGGCCGTCAGCACCAGCATGGTGAAGGGCACCCCCAGCAGGGCATAGAAGATGCAGAAGGCCTTGCCGGAGTCCGAGAGCGGTGTGGTGTAGCCGTAGCCTGGATGCAGGGCACAGAGGAGATGATGTTACCCCCACGTGTGTGTCGGGGTCTCCCCCATGGGAAACTGAGGCACGGACAGGCAAAGGCATCCCACAGGGGTCAGTGTCAGAGCTGGGGATAGAACCCAGGAGTCCTGGCTCCCACCCCCCACCCCCACTCTAACCACTAGATCCCACTCCCCTCCCAGAGCTGGGGAGAGAACCCAGGAGTCCTGCGTCCCAGCCCAGCCTTGCCCTGTGCAGCCCCTGGCTCCGTCCGTCCGGCAGGTCCCAGGCTTCATCCCCGCCCTAGCCCATGCGCCTGGGCTCTGCGTGAGGCCGGCTCCGGGAACAGCTCCGGCGCGGGGAGCTGGGTAATGAGATTTTACGCCCCGGTGAGTTCTAAGCCGGGCAATCAGGCGGCTGCAGGGGGCAGTGAAAGGCTCCATTGTGGGGGGCAGCACCGCACCCGCCGCTAATCCAGAGGCAAAGCCAGGGCCCTGCGGGGGGCTGCAGGCTGCACATGACCCCAAGCGGTGGAGGGTCTCGCCCAGGCCCAGTGACTGTTTTATGGTCGCACCCAGAGGCCCCAATCCGGGATCTACTGATGCCCAAGCACAGTGACACAGGCTGGCTGACATACCAGGGTAACAGCCTACTACTGCAGCCAGCCAGTGGCGCTTCGGGGCTCCAATCGCACCGCGAAGGCACTGGGTGACGGGGCAGCTGCTGCCCCAAAGTTCCACTACCAGGGTGACAGCCACAGGGCTCCCCAGCATGGCAGGGCTGGCCCCGCGTCCCCCCTGCCATGGCTGCATCCCCAGGCCTTTCCTACCCCTACCCCAGGATCCAGACAAGCTGAGTGCCCGGCCCCTTAGCCCATCCGCACTATGGGGCAGCTGCACCAGGGGCTGGGGCCGAATACCAGGAAGCCCGTGAGGTGGGGGTGAATCCCATGGGGGAGCCGGGTCACTGGGGACAGCCCTGCTCCCCCTCCCCCCCCAACAGAGCTGATGCCCAAGCTCAGAGCCGGCCTGTCAGGGCCTTGCCCACCCACCCCGGGGAGGCAACCCAGCCCACTCCCCTCCCAGCTGCCAGGGAGCTGTTTACTCTGAGTGTTGACCCAAGGCAGGCACGGGTCAGAGTTCGCTCTGCATCAACCGGAGCCTCCTGTGAGCCCTGCCCAGGGATCCCCCCGCGCTAGCCAGCTGCCTCCGGACCCAGAGGTCCCGCAGGGAGTGCCCTGCGGGCCAGGACGGCTCAATCTATCCTTGGGCCGTGGTGGGGCAGAGGGGCTGATGTCCTGACACACACGGAGCCAGGCAGGTCTCAGCTTCAGCACCAGCCCATGGAGACAGACCAACACGGCCGGACAGACGGGCATGTCTAACCCCCCCGTCCCCCGCAGCGGGATGCACCACAGGACCTGTCCCGCTCAGGAAGGTGCCCCGTGGTACCCAGGGACAGACAGGGACAGCCCAGCTGTGGGGACACACAGCTGCGTCAGGCCCCCCGAAGGCACCGAGCTGCCGGACCGGGCAGCACCCAGACCCAGGGGATTGTGTGGCAAAGCCCCTGGGCACTGAGCCCCATGGGCTGTGCCCCCCCCATGGCGTCACAGGGGCCAGGCGCTGGTAACGCACACGCCCTTGGCCTGGCAGGCAGCAGGACTCCCTGGCTCGGTGCCAGGCCCGGGCAGGGCCAGAATGCCCGAGCCTTGGGGAGAGGCACCAGCTCATGTCCGGGTTAACCCCCTCCCTGCCAGGGCTTGGCTCACAACCCCCAGTACAGGGGCGGGGAAAGAGCCAGCGTCTGGGCAGCTCTCCAGAGCCCCATGCCGCCAGCCCTGTCTGTCAGGAGTGCTCGGCACTGTCAGGAGCGTAGCAGTGCTCAGCCGGGCTGGGACCCGCTTTCCTTTCCTGGCCAGCCAGCCAGCAGCTGGCTCAGCGTTTCTAACAGCGCATGGGGCCAGCCACGACTTCCCCCCGGAGAGCCAGCAGGGCGGCCCGGACCCACGAGTCCCGTGAGCCAGAGGCAGCTGTCACCCCTTTGGGCTAAACATCTGAAGGACTAACTGAGCTGTATGGGCTCATCAGGGAGCCAGGACTCCTGGGTTCCATCCCCAGAACTGGCAGGGGAGTGGGCTAGTGGTTTCAGTGAGGGGGCAGGGGCTGGGAGCCAGGACTCCTGGGTTCCATCCCCAGCGCTGGCAGGGGAGGGGGCCTAGTGGTTAGAGCAGCAGCTCTCTAGGGCAGAGACTCCCAGCTCCCAGATGAGGGGAGGGGGCCAGGCTGGGGAGCAGGGATTCTGGCTGGATCCTGGCTGGACCCAGCTGTAATCGGCACCAACGTGCCCACCCCAGGACCTGCCAACCTGAGAGACCTGCTCATTTAGGGCTGGATCCAAAGCCTGTCGGAAGCCAGGGAGGGCAGGAGGGTTCCACTGGGCTGGGGGTCCGGCCACATGGACCAGTCTGAGCACCGGGGGCTGCTGGCCCTGGTGTAGGCCAGGCCAGGAATCTCTGAAGCTAAGGCCCCACAGGGGATCCAAGGCCCAGCAGCCAGCCCCCTCCCCCCTCAGGAGCACCTTTGTGCTCTAGGATTTCCGCAAGGGCCTGGGGGGGGGGGGGGGGGGAAGGAGAGGGGAAAGAGAGAGGGAGAGAGAGAGAGAGGAACTAGGCCAGGATGGAGGGGGAGGGTTGGCGCTCCGGCTGCTAACTCTGCGCTTTCACTTTCCTTGTCATCTGGGGCCCAGGTGTCGGATTGGGGGTGGGGGTGCAACCAGTTCTTCCAAAGCAGCGTTCAGAAGCCCCCCCGGGGAGCATTTCACACCCCTCCCAGGGCAGGAGCGGAATCTCGCTGAGGCTCCTGGCCGGAGGAACAAGGCCAGTCCCAGAGTCCTAGCATGGGGGAAGTCCCTGGCATGGCCACTCCGTCACCATCACCCAGGGCCCAGAGCCAGCACCCAAAGAAGCCGGCCCAGTGAGCCCAGCCGACACCAGCCCAGAGACCTTCTCCAGTCAGTTTTGCTTCTGACAGCTGGCAGGGGCCCAGCAGGCCCTGCCCAGACCTGATCTCTGCTCCGGCAGGTGCAAAGGAGGAGTCCCGGCCAGCGCTGCCTGGGTGTTGGGACACTGCCACCCTGGCAGCACGCAGCATCCCGTGAGCCCAGTCACCAGGCCCAGCGCCTCGTTCACACCCCATGTCACTCCAAGGCCCAGCAGACACTTCGGAGAAAGGGCCTCAGAGTTACAGCTGCACCCGCCTTGCCTAAGGGAGCTCGGCCCAGGGACATCCCAGGCCCCCAGCAACACCCCATGGACCCACCACAGACCTTCCAGGTCCCCTCCCCACACAGAGCAGGAAGAGGGGCACACGCCCCATGGCCAAACGCCCTGCTAAGAGGCTTTTCCAAACCCGATCCCACTCTAGGCCCTGCAGAGAGCCCCGTGGGTCAGGGCCTGGTGGGGCAGATCCGAGCCACTGTGCGGTGGTGGGGAGGGGCAATGTTTGGTTTGTGTGTTGAGCTGGAGGCTGTGTTAGCTGGGGGAGGGGGAGGAGAGGGCGGCTGTGTTAGCCGGGGGAGGGGGGACTCTGATAACCGGGGCGGGGGAGGGGAAAGGGGCGTTCAGGCACTTTCCCTCACACACTTAACAAACTTTCTGAAAGTTTCTCCAGCTGGCTCTGGGCAGGGCCCGGCCCGAGGGGGGCGGGCATCATCCATCGGGAACAGCCCCCGCTTGCCCGAGCAGAGAGTGACATTTGCGTGTGTCCCCCCCCCCCCCCCCCCCCCCACACACACCCCAGTCCCCCGGCGCTGCTGGATTTGTAAACTCCCAACCAAGCACGAGATTCGCCCTGGGTGCTTTAACGCGCTTGGGAACAGGGCGCGTGTGTACTGGGGCGGGTTTAAAATCACTGGGGGGCTCTAGGGACACGGCCCTGGGACCCCCTGGGGGATGGGTGCAATGGTCTGGAAGCCGGTGGGGATACCCCATTCCTGGGGGCCCCGGGGGAGCGCAGGGCGCCTGGGGTGGTACCGAGAGACTCACGCGCTGTTTGGGGGCGGCTGCCCCGGAGGGGGAAGCTGGGGAGGGCGGCGCGCAGCGGAGGGGGGCGCTCCGGCTGGGCAGGGGGGCGCTCCGGCTGGCGAGGGGGCGCGCAGGGGCGGCGGGAGCGGGCGCTTACCCACGGTGGTGACCAGCGTGCTGGAGAAGAAGAAGGCGGAGGCGAAGTCCCAGCTGGAGGCGCCGGCCGAGCCGTTCCGCAGCACCGACACCCCGTAGCGGTTGGCGCTCAGCACCCGCTCCAGGAAGCGCTCCAGCGCGCTCTCGTTCAGGCAGGGACTGGCCCGCAGGAAGGCGGCCTTGAGCGAGCGCAGCTCGGCCCGCAGCCGGCTCTCGTAGGGGCGCTCGATGGCGGAGACGAGCAGCGCGCCCAGCAGCAGGTAGCCCGCGTAGCCCAGCAGGCAGAGCCCCAGCACGGCGCAGCGGTTCATGGCGCGGCCGGAGCCCCGTGCGCCCTGGGCGCGGGCAGGGAGAGCGCAGCCCGGAGCGCCCCGCGGGCAGGGGAGACCCGGGGCCCCCGGAGGAGGAGGACGGTGGGGAGGGGAGACCCGGGGCCCCCCGGGCAGAGCCCTCGGTGCGCCCCAGGGAACGGGGGGGCCCGGAGCCCCTCGGCCGCTGCTCGCCCCCGGCTACGTGTCCTTCCAGCGGAGCTTCCTGCTGCTGCCGCCGCCGGCTCCCCGGAGCGAGCCCCGAACCCAGAGACCCGCCGGGCCGGTCCCCGAGCGGCCGCGCAGCGACCCCTGCCTGCCGCCCGGCGGCCTCTTAGGCTGGGGACAAGCCCCGCCCAGCGGGGCGGGCTGGGACTCGGGGCCCCGCCTGGTCTCGGGGGGACCCCAGGGGATTCCCCGGAGCGGAGGCGGATTCCAGGGCCAGGCAGGAGCCTGGTCCCTGCCGGGGGAGGGAGGAAGGGGCCACATGCACCGACCTCCCCCCGTGCCCCTCCCCGCTCATCCTTGGCTGCTCTCCGGCTCCTTTCCGATAGGGATCTCAAAGCACTTCACAGACAAGGGACCAAGCCTCCCATCCCTCCGGGGAAACAGGTCACTGCTGTTCCTATTCCACAACTGGGGAAACTGAGGCAGGGGGTTGGTCCAAGGACAGAGCCAGCAGCAGAGCTGGGAATAGAACTCAGGAGTCCTGGCTCTGAGCACCAGGCCCTGCTCTCCTCCAAGGGAGAAAAGCCTGAAACTTTCTGAAAGCCACTCTGGAGTCTGGCCAGTGGGAGGGGACGTGTAATCAAGTGACATGGGTTTTAACACAGATGGGTGCATGGACTCCCCCTCACTCCCCCCCCCCAGCCAGTGCAGTGAGCCTGGAACAAGGGCATCTCTGTCTCGCAAGACTTGTTCTCTTGTGCACAGTAAATAGCATATGGGTGACATTAACACACACACACTGTAACTCAGCACCCTGTCTCTGCCCTGGGGGGCTCTCACACCAATCAGGTCTCACGTCTTTGCAGGCAGGATCAGCAGCTCAGGGGTCACCTGCTGGGTGACAGTAGTACCCCAGTGGCTAGGTCACTCCAAAAAGTAATTTTCCCTGGGTTGTTACTCACCCCTTGTTGTCAACTGTTGGGAATGGGCGACGTCCAGCTTGATGGAATCGGCCTCGTTAGCGCTGACCCCCCACGTGGCCAGGCAACTCCCATCTTTTCATGTACTGCATACGTACACGTATGTATACGGCTTCCTGTCTTATTCACTCCATGCATCTGATGAAGTGGGTTCTAGCCCACGAAAGCTTAGGCCCAAATCAATGTGTTCGTCTCTAAGGTGCCACGAGGCCTCCTCGTTGTTTCTAGTGGTTCCCTCTGACTCACCACCCCCCATCTGTTCCCTGATCTGTGCAGTCTGGGTTAGGCACCAGGGTAACTTGGGAGTGGAGCAGCCAAGGTCAGTGAAATTGCACTGGGGTAAAACTGGTGCAGATGGGAGGAGATTCAGCCCTGGGTGTTCTCCGGATCTTCTGAGGGAGCTTTGTCCCTGTGTAACCCCCTTCCCCCTCTTCATCCTCTCAGACTGCTGAGCAACTGTGGGAAGGGGGGTGCTAAGCAGGGACCCTGCCCCTTGCTCAGCAGCGTGGAGTGAACCATGCCCAGCTGATAACAGCGTTCCTGCTTCAGAGCTTGTTCTGAGGTCACCAGCCAGGCCAGGCCAGGCCAGCACAGCACAAACTGCAAAGCGAACCCAGCCCAGGATGGGGACAGGGATTTGGTGGGTCAGGAGGTCAGAGCCTGAATGCGCCAGGAAGCTGCTTTGGGCATAAGGGGCACTCCTGGAAGAGGAGCGGGCAAAGGGAGCTGCCAGGAGGGAAGGCCCAGCAGGGTAGAGGAACTGGCAGGGGGTGCAGGAGAGAGGGCGAGGTGCCTGTGTATCCCAGCAACGCCATGGGGCACGTCCTCTTTCCCCTGTTCCCAGTAACGCTGAGGCTGCTGTCTCCCACCTACTGGTTGAATTTTTCAAAACATCCTAAGGAACCTAGCGCCCCATTCCCAACCCCCAGGCAGCTTAGAAAATCCCAGTCCAAAGTCACCATCTGAACAAAACACAGAGGAACCAGCTCGACCCTGGGGGAAGGAGGGACAAGGGATAGGGGAGCAGGTGAGAGCCCTTGTCCCTCTGCCATCGGCTCCTTACACTGCAGATGTGACTCTGGAAATTGCTCCGTCTGGGCCAGAGCCACCTACCAGGAAAGTCCAGTTTGGGCAGCTTTTGCAAGGAACTATCCCAGCCCTTGGCAGCCCCCTGCAATTTGTCCTGGGGGCCCCCAGGGGTGTCATGACCCTGGAGAGGGGGGGCCCTGACTGAGCCTTACAGGAACTCATGTATTAGAGGGGTAGCTGTGTTAGTCTGGATCTGTAAAAGTGGCAAAGAGTCCTGTGGCACCTTGTAGACTAACAGACGTATTGGAGCATGAGCTTTCGTGGCGAATACCCACTTCGTGGGATCCATGTCGTGGAACTTTCCAGAGGCAGGTATAAATATGCAAGCAAGAATCAGGCTAGGGATAACGAGAATCAATCAGGGAGGATGAGGCCCTCTTCTAGCAGTTGAGGTGTGAACACTGAGGGAGGAGAAACTGCTTTTGTCCTTGGCGAGCCATTCACAGTCTTTGTTTAATCCTGAGCTGATGGGGTCAAATTTGCAAATGAACTGAAGCTCTGCAGTTTCTCTTTGAAGTCTGGTCCTGAAGTTTTTGCTGCAGGATGGTTTCAGAGTAACAGCCGTGTTAGTCTGTATTCCCAAAAAGAAAAGGAGTACTTGTGGCACCTTAGAGACTAACCAATTTATCTGAGCATAAGCTTTCGTGAGCTACAGCTCACTTCATCGGATATCGGATGCATCCGATGAAGTGAGCTGTAGCTCACGAAAGCTTATGCTCAAATAAATTGGTTAGTCTCTAAGGTGCCACAAGTACTCCTTTTCTTTTTGCTGCAGGATGGCGACCTTTACATCTGCAATTGTGTGTCCAGGGAGGTTGCAGTGGTCTCCTACAGGTTTTTGTATATTGCCATTCCTAATATCTGATTTGTGTCCATTTATCCTTTTACGTAGGGACTGTCCAGTTTGGCGGATGTACATGGCAGAGGGGCATTGCTGGCACGTGATGGTGTAGATCACCTTGGTGGAAGTGCAGGTGAATGAACCGGTGACGGTGTGGCTGATCTGGTTAGGTCCTGTGATGGTGTCGCTGGTGTAGATATGTGGGCAGAGTTGGCATCGAGGTTTGTTGCATGGATTGGTTCCTGAGCTCCAGGACCTCATGTGACCTGATTCCAGACTGGAGGGTGGCGCCCGGTTAAAGTCTAGGAGGCCTTTCTCAGAGGTGCAGCCCCCACCCCTCGCCTTGCATTACACATTCAAGGTCCTAGTGGGCAGACAGGGACTGGGCGACCACTGGGCTCAATGGGCACTGTCTCTGGCTCAGACCAAGCTGGGGTGTGGAACGGCATAGCACACAGGTTCATGGCCCTCAGCGCATGGCCCGGTTTATAGCAGGCGCTTGCCACAGCTGCAGCGCTGGGTTGCGTGATATTAAAAAACAAGGGGGAGCACGAACTGCATCAAACACCCAGTTTAGCTGAGGCCTGGTCTACACTGGAAATTAGATGGACCCAGCTACGCCCCTCAGGGGTGTGAGTGTCACACAGGTAAAGCCACCTGCCACCCCCACCCTTGGAGACAGCGCCCAGGGGAAGGGAGAATAGTCCTGTCAACCTAGCTACACCCCCCCGGGGGGGGGGTGGAGCACCTACAGCATGGGGAGAACCTCTCCTGTGGGCATGGGTAGTGTCTTCACTGCTCTAAGTGTAGACCCGGCAATGGGCTTTAGCACATGTTCACCTGGGCCAAGGTATTAAAATCACGGCACAGGAGGAGCCGTCATAAGCCCATACTCTGTGCACGGGCTGGTTTATCTATGGTGCCATGCCTGTCCCATTAGTGTGCTCTCTGAGGCCCTGCTGGGCTTTCCCCGGGTGAAAGCATTCCCACTGCAAGGTCCTGGGCTTTGACCTGACTGAGCATATCTCCTTTCAGAAGCTGCTTCCTGGGAAACAATGTCAAGATAAAGAGCTGAAGCAGCATCAAACACAGCACGTCCCCCATCATTCAATTCCTGAGCAGCCAGGCTGCCTCTTTGAAATGCAGATAGACTGGATAGTTGTGTGGATAGTTGTGAACAGAGGAGAGATGGCCTGCAAAGCTTGGCAATTAACCTCAGAAATGGGCATTAAACGACCTGTGTTTTCCGGGCGGGACGGGCTACTCAGCACTAAATGTTAATCTGGATTTGATAAATTCAAGTTAAGTGGTGTTCATACCAACATGGGTGATGGAAACTCAGGTAAACGTGGAGTTTTCAGTTTGTGACTCACTATTTTAAGTTTCCTCTTTTCAACTAAAAAGAGGAAGCTGTAATGCCCCTAAAACCCCTCACAGCAAAGCCCCTTGTGGGCTGAAGTTGGGGGGAACTTCCCTGTGGGTGCAGGTTGCAGAATGGTCCACTGAAGGCATTCTCACCTCTTCCAAGTTCCATTGGACTCACAGCAGTGGATACCAGGGCTGGAGAAGGGCTAGTGGGCTAGGTGGACCCCAGGCCTGACCCAGCCTCACAGTTCCTATGAGAACGGAGGAAACACCTTGTATCACCACTAAGGGGGTAAGTATTGGACAGAGCCTGCTATTTTCAAGCAACACCAGATCAAAGACTCTATCTCGCACCTTTGCCTGTCTTCCCTAGCCCTGGAGCTCAGAGGAACCTCAAACAATCCCCTCTAACGAGGAGTTTGTGTATATAATGCAGGCGGAACCAATGTGCTGTGTGCTGTCCAGACACAAAGTCTGCAGAAATGCCAGGTCCCAGCTTGCAATGCTCCTGCTTGACCCAAAAACCAGAACTCAGCGAGTCCCAGCGTACCACATTCCATCCTGAGCTGAGGGGTGTGGCCTGTGCAGGCGGCCGTCCCGGCGTGTCTTGCTCCATTGTACGGCACGAGCTGTGGCCTGTGCAGGCGGCCGTCCTGGCGTGCCTGGCTCTGTCGTACGGCGCGAGCCGGGGAGGCGGCCGTCCCGGCCGGCCTGGCTCTGTCGTACGGCGCGAGCCGGGGAGGCGGCCGTCCCGGCCGGCCTGGCTCTGTCGTACGGCGCGAGCCGGGGAGGCGGCCGTCCCGGCCGGCCTGGCTCTGTCGTACGGCGCGAGCCGGGGAGGCGGCCGTCCCGGCCGGCCTGGCTCTGTCGTACGGCGCGAGCCGGGGAGGCGGCCGTCCCGGCCGGCCTGGCTCTGTCGTACGGCGTGAGCCGGGGAGGCGGCCGTCCCGGCCGGCCTGGCTCTGTCGTACGGCGCGAGCCGGGGAGGCGGCCGTCCCGGCGTGCCTGGGTCCGTCGTATGGCGCGAGCCGGGGAGGCGGCCGTCCCGGCCGGCCTGGCTCTGTCGTACGGCGCGAGCCGGGGAGGCGGCCGTCCCGGCCGGCCTGGGTCCGTCGTACGGCGCGTCCCGGCCGGCCTGGCTCTGTCGTATGGCGCGAGCCGGGGAGGCGGCCGTCCTGGCCCCGGGGGCCAGCTGCACGCTCAGGGTGCCCTGTCGGGGTGTGGGGGCTCGGAGGCTCTGGGGCCGGGCTGGGACAGGCCGGGGCCTGCAGGCTCCGGGGCAGGGCGCCCGGCTGCCCACTGTGGCTCCTCGGCCTCTCGGGAGGCCTGAGGCCCCAGGCCCACGTTCCCCCCAGGGCCGGCCCCGGCCCCGCAGGGCCCAGCTGACGCCCAGGCTGGGCGAGCGACTCCAGCCATGGGGGTCCCAGCCCCAGGCCCTGGGGGGAAGGGCGCTCCTGGGCCTGGGCCTACAGCACTAGGGAAAGCCTGAGCTAGAGTAGCCGGCCGCCATCTTGGAAAGGGGCAGCGACAGGGACGTGCAGCCACGTGACCGCCCCGCAGTCGCCATCTTGGGCAGGGATGGGGGGCGGGGCATTTCGGGTCGCGCGACCGCACACGCAGCGCGGCGTCTTGGCAACGTGACCTTCCGGCGCATTGTCCAACGCACGCCCAATGAGCGCGGCGGCGGCCCGGCACGTGACGCCTCGGCCCGACCCGTGATTGGTAGGGCGGCGGCGGCGCGCGCTGATTGGCGGCGCCTGCGAACAGTGCCGTTCTCCAATTGGTCGGTTGGCCCTAAGTGGGCGGGGCTTCCCTTAAAGCGGCAGCGAGGCCCGGCTGACAGTTCGCCGGGGCGGAGCGCGATGAACCCAGATGGCGGCCCCGGCGGGGGGCTGCGGCAGCGTCAGTGGGGGAGGGGGTGACGGGGGCTGTCTTGGGGGGGAGGGACGGCGAGGGGGTGTCGGGGGCTGCCCGGGGGGAGGGGCGGCGAAGGGCTGTCCGGGGGGAGGGGCGGCGAGGGGGTGACGGGGCCTGTCTTGGGGGGGGGAGGGGCGGCGAGGGGGTGACGGGGCCTGTCTTGGGGGGGGAGGGGCGGCGAGGGGGCTGTCCGGGGGGAGGGGCAGCGAGGGGGCGGCGAGGGGCTGTCGGGGGGGAGGGGCGGCGAGGGGGTGTCTGCGGGGAGGGGCGGCGAGGGGGTGTCGGGGGGGCAGCGAAGGGCTGTCCGGGGAGAGGGGTGGCGAGGGGGTGACGGGGGCTGTCTTGGGGGGGAGGGGCGGCGAGGGGCTGTCGGGGGGGAGGGGCGGCGAGGGGGGTGTCCGGGGCGAGGGGGTGTCCGGGGGGAGGGGCGGCGAGGGGGTGTCCGGGGGGAGGGGCGGCGAGGGGCTGTCCGGGGGGAGAGGCGGCGAAGGGGCGGCGAGGGGGTGTCCGGGGGGAGGGGCAGGGAGGAGTGTCTGCGGGGAGGGGCAGCGAGCGGGTGTCGGGGGGGGCAGCGAAGGGCTGTCCGGGGAGAGGGGCGGCGAGGGGGTGTCTGCGGAGAGGGGCGGCGAGTGGGTGTCGGGGGGGGGCAGCGAAGGGCTGTCCGGGGAGAGGGGCGGCGAGGGGGTGACAGGGGCTGTCTTGGGGGGAGGGGCGGCGAGGGGGCTGTCTTGGGGGGAGGGGCGGCGAGGGGGCTGTCTTGGGGGGAGGGGCGGCGAGGGGGCTGTCCGGGGGGAGGGGCGGCGAGGGGGTGTCGGGGGCTGTCCGGGGGGAGGGGCGGCGAAGGGGCGGCGAGGGGGTGTCTGCGGGGAGGGGCGGCGAGGGGGTGTCGGGGGGGCAGCGAAGGGCTGTCCGGGGAGAGGGGTGGCGAGGGGGTGACGGGGGCTGTCTTGGGGGGGAGGGGTGGCGAGGAGGTGTCTGGGGCGGGTTCAGGCCCCCTGGCCATGGGGCACCTCCCTGCAGTGGCCTTTGGCGGTTGCTGCCTGCGAGCTCGTTGGTGGGGTGAGGTTGGGGGGTCTCGCCCTGTCCCCAGGGGCTGGCTGTCTCGGGGACCCCCCCATGGCCGGCATCGCTGGAGGGCCCCTCGTGGGCAGCCCCAGCAGAGCGGCCCGTGGCTGAAGGGGCTGAGGAGAGCCAGCTTCTCCAGCCTCTAAGCCGATCGCGTGGGGGTGCCCCCCTGTGCCAAGTCCCTGTGCCCTGGGGTCCCATCACCCCAACTCACCTGCTGTCTCCTTCCCGCAGCCTCCAAGCGCCGGCTGCCGGCCGCCTCCTCCAGCATGGCTGATCCTCACCAGCTGTTCGATGACACCAGCTCCAGTGCCCTGGGCAGGGGCTACGCTGCCCCGCAGTCCCCCCCTGTGGGCTACCCTGCACAGGGCTCCTTCCTGGCCGAGCCCATGTCCAGCTTCGCCATGGCCTACGGCAGCACCCTGGCCAGCCACAGCAAGGAGATTGTGGACAAGAACGTGAGTGTGGGGCCAGGGGGAGGGGAGCGGGGGGAGACGTCCCATCCACAGCACGGCCTCCAGTTGTCCTGTTGCTGGGACAGAAGACTGAGTGGCTGCTTCTCTCTGATCCTACCCTCTCCTCGTGATGCCCCCTGCTCTGCACTTGGTGCTCCCTCCCACACATGGGGCCCCCCATCCTACACCCCTGCCCCCCTGTGCCCTGAGTTGCTTTCCTCTCCTTGCAGATTGACCGCTTCATTCCCATGACTAAGCTGAAATATTACTTTGCCGTGGACACTGTCTACGTAGGCAAGAAGCTGGGGCTGCTTCTCTTCCCGTTCATGCACCAGGTAAGCCCAGAAAGGCTGAACCTAGCTGAGTAACTGGAGCCACGGCCTTGTTCGTTAGCAGGTTGGGTGATGGGTGTTGCAAAGGGCTCTTTAGCCTGCAAACTTCAAATGGAGGATTGAAGAGTCCAGGACGTCACCTCCACCATCCACCTCCAAAATCAGCTGGCGCCTAAGTCTGACTGCGCATACAGGGTTGTGCGTGTCGTCCGCATCTAGGGCCGCTCCGCTCCCTGGTGTGGGGCACACTCTCTGGATGGTCAGTCTGACTCCACCGGGCCCATTCTGCAGCCCCTTACAACCACTCTGCTGTAGTGTTTGACACCCATGGGAGGGGGGACGCTGGCGGTAGGGCCGTGCTGCCGGCAGGGCTCAGGGTGATGCAGCACCCCCAGACCCGCACACTACATAAGTGACTCTCCAGTGCAGGGCTATTGGCCCCGGGGCGCTGGCTCCTGGTTGCTGAGTGCCGCACCAAGGGACGCTCGCTGGGTGGCCTGGGTTTAAAGCTAAACGAGCTTCCTGGCTGGCTCGTACTGTGAGACCGGTTCAGGAGGATGGGCACCATGCAGAGATTGCCCTCCCTTGCCAGCTCACCCCTTCTGGCTCTGCAGCACTCGGGTGTCTGGGGTTCCCCTCACAGGTGTGTCTCTTGGCAGGACTGGCAGGTGCGATACCAGCAGGACACGCCTGTAGCACCACGGTTTGACATCAACGCCCCTGATCTCTACATTCCAGGTACCTTGCTGGGCAGCAGCGCGTGGTCTGATTTGACCCCGTGCAGAGGGCAGGCCCTCGTCCTTCCGGGCTTGTAGGCTGAGTCCCGCAGTCCCTAGCCAATGCATCACTGGGCGCTGGGTGTTATGGCCTGACTTTCAGGGGTGCTTGCATGGGCAGTTGAAAGTTGCACAGGTCACTGTGGATCCGAGCAGCAATATAGATTAGTTTGCTCCCTGAAACCTTCCCTGGTTTCCGAGGCCTTGTCTACAGGAGGAAGCTGAGCGGCCTGGCTACGGTGGGGGAATTATTCTGCTGTTGCCAACTCTTCGGGAGTAAAGGCAGCAGAGTTACTCCCTCCACCATCTCGGAGTTTCCTGTGGGCATTGTGAGCCCTCTCAGCTTAGTAGCCCAGGTTGGCATCTCCCATGTGCTCTTTCAGGGAGATCTATGCATTCCCTATCCCCTGGGCCGGACTGGTCCCCTCTGCATGGGAGCAGTGACTCTGGGACTCACCAGCTTGTGTCTCTTTCCTTCGCAGTCATGGCTTTCATCACGTACATCCTGGTGGCTGGCTTAGCACTGGGAACCCAGAACAGGTGAGGAGAGTGCTCCCCAGGCATAGGCGCCGACTCGTGGATGCTCCGAGGCTGGAGCACCCACAGGAAAAACTTGGTGGGTGCTCTGCACCCACTGGCAGCTCCCCACCCCAGCTCACCTCCGCCTCTCCCCCTGAGCGCGCCTTCCCTGCTTCTCCCAGTGCTTGCTGCCACGGAACAGCTGTTTCATGGTGAAACAAGCTGAGGGAGGGAGGCGGGAGGAGCGGGAACGTGGTGCACTGTGGGGGGGCCAAGGCGGGGATTTGAGGAAGGGGCCCAATAGGGACAGGGAGGGTGTGGAGTTGGGGCAGGGGTTGGAATGGGGGTGGGGCGGGCAGGGGTGGTGCGAGCACCTACTGGCGCCAGGAGAAGCTGGTGTCTATGTCCCCAGGTACAGCAGCAGCCTTGGGTCTGTGCTGTCCTGAGGACTCGGATCTGCCCCGTCTGCGTGTGGTTCTCCTGAGCGTGGGGGTGCAGCAGCCTCGTGCTGGGGGTGGGCTCTTTCCCAGACCCTGCGCCAAAGGTCAGGCTGATCCATGTGAACAGAAGCTTGACCAGGGTAAAACTGGCAGCTGCTGAGTGCCCACATCCTTTCCAGGAATGCCCTCCAGGCGGGGGATTTTAGTGGGAGTGGGGGGACCCCAGCCTGAACCAGCCCCACCTTCCCAGGTATGTCAGTTGGGAACGCCATGCTCCTGTGCCTGGAGCAGACCGTTCTGTGGTGGCCTCTAGCCAGCAGTACAGGAGCTCTCTGCGTCTCTCCATGCCCAGAGGGAGGGCGTGGGGTCAGCCTGACCCTGCTGCTGGTGCCCGGCATGCTCTGCTGATCAGTGGCCTGCAGGCTCCCCTGGGGGCTGGGAGGTGGCCGCATGGGAAGCGTTGTAGGTCCTGCCAAGCCTAGGCTGCCAGGAACTCGCCCATCGGCAGGCTGGCACCCTTTGACCCTCCCAGTCCCAGCTGGTGCCCTTTGACTGTCCTGACCCCTGTGCGAATGCAGGTTTTCTCCCGACATCCTGGGCTTGCAGGCCAGCTCGGCCCTGGCCTGGCTGATCGTGGAGGTGCTGGCCATCCTGCTGAGCCTCTACCTGGTGACCGTGAACACGGACCTCACCACCATCGACCTCGTCGCCTTCTCGGGGTACAAGTACGTCGGGTGAGTGCTGGCCCCTCCCCAGCCTGGAGCTGCAACCACCGCACTCGAATGGGGGGAGGAGACCAGCCCTGTGCCCTGCAGGGAGGGGGGATCGTGTCCCAATCTCTGAGCGGCAGAGGGGCTGGGGTCAGCGCTCTGGTGCTGACGCAGATGTGCGGTGTGTGGAGTTAAAGGGGCCTGACTCTGGGTGTGGGTCCAGATCTCTGTCGAATTAAATTAGCGCCAGGGGGATGCGTTTGGAAACGTGTCCCTCCCCCCCAGCCCGTGAGTGACCACGCTGCAGTGGAGTGCTGGGCCAGGGCCCTGGCACGGGAGGGGGGTGCTGGTGGCACGGCTCTGCTACCCCCAGGGCTAGGGGTGGCACCCCACACCCACTCACTTCGTGCCTCTCCTGCGGCAGGATGATTGTCGGCATCGTGTCCGGCCTGCTCTTCGGCAAGACTGGCTACCACCTGCTGCTGAGTTGGTGCTGCCTCTCCATCTTCGTCTTCATGGTAAGGGCTGGCTGCGGCAAGGGGACAGGTGGCCTGGGTCAGTCACGGGGTGGGGTCTAGCTCTGGGGCTGGCTACTGGTTTGGCTGGTTCTGACCTCGGGGCTGCGCTGCTGGTGCCGGGCCCCGTGGTATCAGCGTCTCCCCTGCGCTTCCTCTCCGGATGCGGGAGCTGAGGAGAGCATCCCAGGCCGGGCCCTTGTCCTGGGGACCAACCGGCTAGCGGTGCCCAGTACATTGGGCTCGGACGGCTGGGTGGGGAAGAAGCGGCAGCATGTGCCATGTGGCCAGTGGCCCAGGGCTGCTCCCACCAGGCCCTGGCCTAGCGCTCTCCCCTCTCCCCCCAGATCAGGACGCTGCGGCTGAAGATCCTGTCGGAGGCGGCTGCGGAGGGCGTGCTGGTGCGGGGGGCCCAAGAACCAGCTGCGCATGTACCTCACCATGGCTATCGCCGCCCTGCAGCCGCTCTTCATGTACTGGCTGACCTTCCACCTCGTCAGGTGATGGGGCCTCCCTCATGCATCTCCTCTCCAGCTGCCCGGGACCCTGCCCCTCGCTCCCCAGCCGCGCTCCCTGCCTGGGGCCTGTTCACAGGCAGGCTGATGGCGGGGGTCAAACAACGCCGTGTCCGCTCCAGCTTGTGCTGCGGTGACGTCCTTGTGTTAGGGTTAGCGGGGTGTGGGGGGGCTCCTGGCCAGGATCCTGGGGCGGGGTCCCTCTCTGATGGGTTTAGCCCTTTAGTAAAGAGACACCGCAGGGTTTTGTTTAAGGGCCCCAATCTGGGGCGTGGAAGGGATCTCGCTGTCAACGGGGGAGGCGCTGCCCTTGGGGGAGGCAGCTGGAACTTGGCATATTCCAAGTGACTTGTCTCTGAGAATGGGACCAGCTCGGGAGATCTCAGGCTCTGCCCTGGCAGTGTCTGTGGAGGGGTGGGACCCTCAGCTGGGCAGTGTCTGAGGGGTGGGGGTGTCCCTTACCCTCCAGTGCCTCCTCCGTGGCAGCTGTCTTCCTGCAGGGCCGTGAAGAACCAGCTGCCTGGAGCTCCGTGTGGGCCAGCCCTGCCCCCTGCGCCACCTCGGGGTCTGCCTGGTTCTGCACCAAGCTGCTGGGATGGGGCTAGTTTTGCATGTGAAATGCCAGCCTGCGTTCCTGCCTGGAGCCGCCCCCACCTCCAGGCTGGGCAGCACCAGCCCAGGGCTCACGGGGTGCTGGGGGCATGTCTGGCTGTCTGGCCATTTTGAACCAACAGCTGTTTTTTGTTTCTCTCGGTGCTGGCCGGGGGAGGCTGCCAGGCTGGGGTCTAGGCCGCTGGGGCCAGTCTTGCCCTGGACACGGCCTTTGGGCTGGTGCTACGTAGGTCCCCCCTGCCCGGTCTAATGCGCTCCTGTCACTGGCCTTCAGGGCTGGCTTCCTGCAGCTCCAGCTAATGCCTGGGCAGGTCTCCCCCAGCTTTGCTAGACCCCCACCCCCCTGGCTGCATGTTAATGCATGCGTGCTGCTGCCTGGTGGTTTCTCAGTTACTCTGCTGCGGCTGGGGGGCAGGCCGTGTTAGGGCTGCGTCGCCGGGGCCCGCCGGGGCTGCATGCGGCCTGAGCCACCCCCCAGAGCCTCTGTATCCACAAGCCAATAAACAGTAGCTATGGTGGCTCCGTGTGCTGGCGTGCATGAGGGGGGCACTCACGTAGCCAGCAGCGGGGACACCCCAGGGAGACTGCCTGGCCCCCAGGAGCGCAATTGGAGCATCCCCAAGGGCACCAGCACCCATTTGCTGTCCACACTAGAGCTGGCTGGGCGTACGGCTACTCCCCAGCCCCACACTCTGGCCCCTGCTGCTCCTGCCCTGAGCGGAGCAGCTGCTCCCCAGCACCTGCCACAACTGGCTGGCTTGTCACACACCAGGTCTGCTGCAGTGCAGGCAGGAAGCTGGAGAGCCTGGAGCTGCTCCACATTTCTGCAGCTGGGGGCCGCTCACCTCCCCAGGGCCACCTGCCAAGCTGCTGTTCCCTTCCCTGCAGGTGGGGCTGAGAGCACCTCCTGCCACCTTCTCCTGACCCCTTCAGAACCTGTTCTGTGGGTCAGGCCACACCTGGAGGAAGCTGCCTGGGCTGGCCCTGCCCTAGGCTCCTGCTCGTTAGGGCAGGCTAATAATCCCCTGCCTCACACAGCATCCGCAGGGCAAGCTCAGACCCACCCTTGTTTATTTCCAATTAAGGCTCCAAAGGGACAGATAATGGCAGCGGGTGCCCGGCTGAGCTGCTGGTTCTCCTCCCAGCCCTGCTCTCAGGCCGGGTCTCTGCCCAGCGCCAGGTGTGCAGTGTGGGCCAGACGCAGCCAGTCCTGGTGCTGGCATCAGTGGCTCTTCTTTTCCTTGGACTTCTCCTTCTGCGGCTTCTTCTCCTTGTTCAGCTTCTTCTCCTTCTTCTTCTTGTGCTCGTGGCCTGGGCAGTGGGGCTGTGGGGAGAGCGTGGGGGTAAGTGGGGGAAGGACCTGGGCTCCCCAAGAGCCCAGCTCTGTCCTAGGCCTGCACAAGCCTCGGTTTCCCTCCTCCCTTCATCTGGTGTGTTCAGACAGAGCTTGCAGCGGGGCGGTCTCCTGCGGTGGGGTAGCACCTGGTCCCCTGGGGTCTCTAATCTCCAAGGCTCTGCTGCTGTGATCCACCTCTGTTCCCCGGTGGATCGGGCCCAGGCCCTGACCCTCCAGGACCGTGTTCGCCTGCTAGTGCCAGCTGCTCTCTGCAGCCAGTCCCAGCCCTGCTCTGCCCAGCAGCTGGGGCCGTGCCCGCCCTGGGGGCTGCAGGTCCCGCCCTGGGGGCTGCAGGTCCCGCCCTGCCGCCCTCTGGCCCTGACAGCGGCAGAGGCTGGATTCTAGCCCCAGGCTGGGCCGCGGGGCACCAACAGCCCTGTGGTTATCAGTGTGCGGGCAGCAGAGCTGCCAAGTGCCCTTGGGGGGCTGGGATGGCCCCCAGACCTGGGCAAACGGGGCCAGGAGAGCCAGGAACCAGGCTCCCTGCAGGGGCTGCTGGCCATGTACCCTCCCAGCAAGAACAGGCTGTGGGGCTGTCTGCTGGCAGGAGGCCCTTGGCACCTGGGTGGGGAACAGACCCGCCCCCTTCCCCTGGCATGGGGGGCTCTCCTTATCCCCACCGCATGGGGCTAGGGCAGAGCTAGGAAGAGCACCCAGGAGTCCTGGCTCCCAGTGTCGACCCCCCCCCCTAACGCTCAGCCCCCTTGTCCCCTCCCTACTGTGGGGAACCCCAGAACCCGCCGGCAATGGTGACAGCAGCAGGCGCTGGGGGAAGGAGAGGAGGAGGCTGGGCTGGCAGAGCTGCTCAGGAGGGTGCCTATCTCAGCCCTTCCCCTGGGGGGTCCTGGCCCCTCACCCCCTACCTTGCCATGGTGCTCCCCGCTGCTCTCACTGGAGCTGCTGCTGGAGTCCGAGGAGGATCCGTGCTCGTCCTGAGAGAGAGACGAGGTTCAGCCTTGCCCAGGCCCCACCCAGGCCCAGGGGCCCCCCAGCATTGCAGCAGAGTCAGCGCTGCAGTGGGCATGGGGGGATACCCAGAGCAGGTGCCCCCCATCCAGGCACCCTGAGTGGTTACCCCTCCCCCACCCAGAGCACCCCCAGACACGGGGCCTGATTCCTGCCCTGACCCCACCCTGGCTTCCTGAATCCTGCCCCCCCATACCTTGTGTTTGGTGGGGTGCCCCATTTTCTTCCCTTCCTCATGTTTCTTGAGGTCCGGGCCAACAGCTGCGGGGCAGAGAAGAGTGGGTCAGGCTGTGCCCAGCCCAGAGCCCTCCCCCATGGACGGCTATGGGGCACAGGGGTCAGGAAGCAGGGCAGGCAGGGCCCCTGTGCTGGGCTGCTGGTGTCTCTCCCCCGCCCCTGCAGCACCCAGCACTGGGCCCTGTTCCGCGCCTACCCGCCCCCCAGCCTGGGGAGCGCTGGGGGCCCCCACTCAGCACTGGCAGGGGGAACCTGGAAGACTGGACCCTGGGGTGGTTCTGCCTGGGGGGGCGGGCTCCCGGGGTCTCTGCTGGGGGAGGGCTGGCCCCCGTGGGCGCTCCTGGGGTCTCTGCCCCAGCGGGTTCCTGGCTCCTGGGGGGGGCTCTAGGGGGTCTCTGCCCCGGGGGGGGTTCCTGGCTCCTGGGGGGGGGCTCTAGGGGGTCTCTGCCCCGGGGGGGGTTCCTGGCTCCTGGGGGGGGGCTCTAGGGGGTCTCTGCCCCGGGGGTTCCTGGCTCCTGGGGGGGGGCTCTAGGGGGTCTCTGCCCCGGGGGGTTCCTGGCTCCTGGGGGGGCTCCCAGCTCACCCGCTGCCCGGTTACAGTCCATTACGCTCCCGAGTCGCGGCGGGGCCGGGCCGGGCGGGGTTTTATGGGCAGCTCCAGGGCGGGACCGAGCGAACCTTATGCCCGGCCGCGCCCCACGGCTGGGGGTGGGAGGGGGTCCCCCCCCCGGCTCTGGGTGCAAACGCCTCGTCCCCGCCTGCGGCCCAGCGTGTCGCAGACAGCGCGGGGGGGGGAACCCAGGCGTCCGGGCTCCCGTCCCCCCCCCCCAACCCACCAGACCGGCGGGTGTCACACAGGGCCGGGGGGGCGCGACACTCGCCGGGGCCCAGGGCAGAGCGACGCCGCGCCCTGGGGGGGGCTCCCGGGCCTGGCCCCCAAGCAGCAGCCGGGGGGTTACCCCCTGCGGGGTCCTGTGCCGGGGGCTGCCTCCTGGCCGGAGTTTTACAGCGGGGGGGGCGGGGAACCTGCCGGCCCCCGGGGCGGTTTCAGCGCCCGCCGTTGCGCGGGCGGCGCTAGGACCCAGGGGAGGCGGAGCCCGAGCGGGTCTGGGGATCCCGGAGCCAGAGGCCGCCGCCGCTCCCGGGTCCCGCTCGGTGCCGCGGGTGAGTGAGGCCCGGGGCCGGGGGAGGGGGCGGCGGGGCTGGGGGTGGGGAGGCCCGGGGGTGGGGGCACCGGCGGGGGCGGGGGCGGGGGTGGGGGGAGCCCAGGGCCGGGAGGGGAGGGGACTGCGGGTCGGGGGTGGGGGGGATCAGTGGGGGTGGGGGGAGCCCAGGGCCGGGAGGGGAGGGGGCGGCGGGGCTGGGGGTGGGGGGCATCAGTGGGGGTGGGGGGAGCCCGGGGCCGGGAGGGGAAGGGAGGGCAGGGCTGGGGAGGGGCACCGGCGGGGGCGGGGGGAGCCCAGGACTGGGAGCGGAGGACAGGGCTGGGGGGGCACCGGCGGGGGCGGGGACGGGGGGAGCCCAGGACCGGGAGCGGAGGGCAAGGTTGGGGGTGGGCACCGGCGGGGGCGGGGGGGGGAGCCCAGGACCGGGAGGGGAGGACAGGGCTGGGGGGCGGGGGCGGGGGGAACCCAGGACCGGGAGCGGAGGGCAGGGCTGGGGGGGCACCAGAGGGGGCGGGGGGAGCCCAGGACCGGGAGGGGAGGACAGGGCTGGGGGGCGGGGGCGGGGGGAACCCAGGACCGGGAGCGGAGGGCAGGGCTGGGGGGGCACCAGAGGGGGCGGGGGGAGCCCAGGACCGGGAGCGGAGGGCAGGGCTGGGGGGGCACCAGAGGGGGCGGGGGGAGCCCAGGACCGGGAGCGGAGGGCAGGGCTGGGGGGGCACCGGAGGGGGCGGGGGGAACCCAGGACCGGGAGCGGAGGGCAGGGCTGGGGGGGCACCGGAGGGGGCGGGGGGAGCCCAGGACCGGGAGCGGAGGGCAGGGCTGGGGGGGCACCGGCGGGGGCGGGGGGAGCCCAGGACCGGGAGCTGAGGGCAGGGCTGGGGGGGCACCGGCGGGGGCGGGGGGAGCCCAGGACCGGGAGGGGAGGAAAGGGCTGGGGGGGGCTGGCGGGGGCGGGGGGAGCCCAGGACCGGGAGCGGAGGGCAGGGCGGGGGGAGCCCAGGACCGGGAGGGGAGGACAGGGCTGGGGGGGCACCGGCGGGGGCAGGGGGAACCCAGGACCGGGAGCGGAGGGCAGGGCTGGGGGGGGGGCACCTGACTGGCCGGTTTGTGTTTTTCTGCCCCGGGTCGGCACGTGTCCCTGGTGCGCTCGGTGAGGACGCTCGTGTGACGCCCTTTGGCACGTGTGTGTTTGTGCCCTGGTGCGAGGGCAGCTGGGGTCGGGAGCACGAACCCCTCTCGGGCCGCAAGTCCCCCTGTCCCCTGCCACCCTCCCTTGTCCCCAGGCCGCAGTGTTCCCCCCACCACCCCCGTGCCCGAGGCTGCCGGGGGGCATCAGTGCTGGGTCACGAGGCCGCCCCACGGGCCCCTGTCGATCGCCCCGTCCTGGGTGCAAAGGGGTTTGGAAGCCGCTTGCTGCCAGGGACCCCCCGCCTCCCTGTTAATCCCCTTTGAGACCCACTGGTCTCCTGCCCTGGCCTTCTGGGCCGCGAGCACCGACTGAACCGCGAGGCCGGGGGCCCCGCTGGAGCCTGTGACCCCACGACCCGGTTGCCCCAGCGCCGCCCCCCCGCTCGGGGCCGGGAGAGCTCCCAGGGCCGCACAGAGCCGCCAGCCTGGGGCGGGCAGAGCGCCCCGCACACGCTGGGGCCACGTGGGAGCACACGCGTAGGCAGGCCCTGGTAGCGCCCTCGAAGGGTCCCCGGTTCGGGTCTCGCTCCCTGTGCGAAGCTGGGGGCTGCGTGCTGGGCCCCCAGCCATTGCCTGGTGCGGGCTTGGCGCCCTGCCCCCAGCCCGGGGTGCGGAGCTGCCCGTCCCAGCACCTTCCCTCTGCCCTTGGCAGGATGGCGTGTGAGCTCTTCCTCCTCTCCTCCCTCTGGTTCCTCTTCGTCATCTTCTGGATGGAGACCATCAGCCTCTGGCTCTTCCTGTGCAACTTCTACCAGGACCGAGCCTTCTACCACTGGGGGGAGCGGTGAGTCCCGCGGGGGGGCCCGTCTGGGCCAGGGCAAGGGCCATGTGAGCACCCCCAGCCAGGCCAGCTGCCTGTCACCTCCACACACACAGCCGCCCATGGGCCTTGAACTCTCCCCCCCCCACACCCCCCACCAGCTGGGGTGCCCAGGGCCCGGCTCAGCGGGACCCCCAGCTGGTAGGAGCTGAGCAAACCCCAAGAGTGGCACAAGAGGTTAATCCTGGGTAACCTTGCCTGGGAGATGGTCAGAGCAGGGGGCTGGGAGCCAGGACGCCTGGGTTCTCTCCCAGCTCCACCCCAGACTCTGTGCAAAGTGCCCTGCCCCAGGGTAGAGCTACGAGGGGTCAGGGTGGCCCTGGGCCCACCTGCCAGTTGTCTCCCTCCCCAGCTCTTTGCCCAGAGAGGGGCCAGTTCTGCAGGGTGCCCAAGGCTGCTCACTGACTCTGGTGCAACACGGGGCTTGGCTGCTCCCCAGTGACTCAGCATCTCCCTTGCCTCTCCCCCCAACGGCAGGGGCCCAGGCAGGGAGTGGAGCTGGCGAGGGGCCCAGGCCGGGAGCGGAACTGGCCTCAGTAACAGGAGAGTGGCCTGAGCTGCAGGCAGGGAATCCACAGGGGGAGAGAACCCAGGAGTCCTGGCTCCCAGCCCCCCCTTGACCCCCTGCGCTAACCACCAGACCCCACTCCCCTCCCAGAGCCAAGGAGAGAACACAGGAGTCCTGGCTCCCAGCCCCGCTGTTCTGACCACTAGACCCCACTCCTCTCCCAGCGTTAGGGACAGAACCCAGGAGTCCTGGCTCTCAGCCTGCCCCAAGCTCAGACCCCTCTGGCGAGTTGCCTCCCATGGCAGTCGATAGCAGGGGTTAGCCGTGGCTCTCCCCAGCCTCAGCGGGTGCCTCATGCAGCCGGCGGGGCTTGAGCCGGTGCCTCGAAAGCAGGCTGCTCCTGTGACCAAGCCCCATGGCCCCCTGGGGAGAGCGAGGCAGGGTCGGGCCTGGCCCCACGTGAGCTGGGTTCAGGAACCACCTCTGCTGACACCACCCCCTGGGGCAGCTCCATCTGTGTGAAAGGGGGACTGACCCCTAGGGAGGCCGGGAGGAAAGTACAGGTTGGTGGGGCCCAGAGGCCAGGGGGATGGCCCGCTGGCCCTGGCTGACGGACTGTTCCCTCCTGCAGGGTCTTCGTCTCTGACCCAGGCCATATGCTCTACGTCTTCGTCAGGTGAGCACCGGCTGGTTCCAGGCCCTGCCCGGCCGTTCAGGTACAGAACCGGCACCGAGCCTTTGCTGTGTGAACTCCCTGGGTCCCAGGCTGCTTGGCCAGGAACAGCCCCGAGCCAGCGGATGCAGTAGGGGCCCTGGCCCGGGGCAGCCCCAGGGCAGGAGCTCCCAGCTGGGACTGTTCCCCCTGCCTGGCAAAGACAATCCCTGTTGGCCCACGAGGGCAGCAGAACAGGCCTGTGCCAAGCGCTAAGCTGGGGTGATTCTGGGGGGAGACCTGAGGCTGTGTCCAGGGCTGCACAGCTGGTGGGACCCCCTATTGCTCATGGTCCGGCTAACAGCAGCAGGGCTGGGCCTGATCCAGCTCTGCAGCTCCGGGAGCACAAGGGGCCGAACGTCTCTGACCCAGGCTTTATCTCCTAGCAGCGCTGGGCCTGGCCAGCTGTAGACCTGCTCCAAGCACAGCGGCTGGGGAAGACGAGCACACAGCTGGTCCCTGGCCAGCAGGAACCGCCAGGCGGCTGGAGGATGCTTGGCCACTGCAGAGCCAGGAGGTCAGAGGCGGGGATCCCAGGGTAGGAGGCTCCTGCTGCCGCCCCCATGAGCCACGTGCCCCCGCCAGGCTCAGAACCAGCACAGGCTGCAGGAAGCCAGCCAGGCACCATATTGAACCCTGGCCATGGGCCAGGGCATCGGGCCAGAACTCTGCCCAGCTGCTGGAGCGTGGCAGGGGCACACAGACGCTGTCCCCTACCCCCCGCTCTGAGGTACAGAGGCAGCCCGGTGCTGCAGGCTCAGTGCAGGCAGCCTGGGCCATGGCTGGGATCCAGAGCCAGGACACCTGGGTTCTTCTCCCCTTTGTGGGGCCTCCAGGGATTCTGCCCTGTGTGCTAGGGCGAATATGGAGCTAGCTGCTGCGAGAGGCACAAGGCCGTTAGCCAGCCCCTCTGTAGGGGTGCAGGCCGCTGTACACCTTTGTGCTGGGCCCTGCAGTTAGAGCAGCCACAGGGTTGCTCTCAGTTCTGCTCTGCCCCCCATGGGCACCAGGGAGCAGCGATTGTGGGCGTGGAGACTTCTGCCCAGGACCCTGCTCCATGGGCACCAAAGACCCAGGGGACTGGTCCCCTCCACTGTCAGAGGAGCCCCCGGGGGGCTGAGGAGGCGACACAGCCAGGCGGTGCGGCCTGGACACCTCCACGACCCACGGGAGTCTTGTGTAAATAAAAGCTTTGGCACCAACCTCGTTTCCATTTTATACCAATGCTCCTGCCCGTCCCCCCCAGGGAGCTCTGCCCCCCCCCAGCGCCCGGTGCCACCCCCTGCTCTGCCTTGGACAGACACTGGCGAGTGCACCAGGAGCCCTGCAGCAGCCCCCCAGCATGTGTCACAGGCGTGGCACGAGGCCCCTGCCCACAAGCTTCAGCCAAAGGGGCCAGGTCCGAGGCTGGCTTAGCTCAGTGCCCACCCAAAGCCTGGCACAGGTTGACCTAGGCTAATCCAGCACGGTGCCAGCCCTGGGCCCAGCCATCCCACGGCATGTGTCCCTTAGCAGCTGGCTCTGCCCTGGGGGCCAGTAGCCTGGGCAAGACAGACGGACTCCCGGGGCTGATCTCCCTGCTCTGCATGTCACTGCAGCTGGACGAGTTGTGTGGCCCCCCAGCCTGGCCCTGGCCCCCAGCCTGGGCAGGAAGACAACGGCCAAGGCTCGGCCCCAACTACTCCCGAGTCCCCCAGCGCTCAGGGGATGGGAGAGCGGCTCCTGTCCTGGGGCGGGAGTGGGGAGGAGAAAGTCCGCTCTTGTGCACTCAGCTTGTCTCCATTAAAGAACCCCAGCGGGTGCGATGCTCACAGGTGAGCAGGTAGGGCTGGGGCCCAGGCTGGAGGCAGGCGCAGGAGAAGAACGGTTTCCTTCTTTCCTTTATTCAAAGAAATCTCAGTGTAAAAAACCAATTTAACAGCTAGCCCAGCGAGCTCCACGCCCCACACTGTAGAAAGACTGCCAGCGACAGGGGGCTCAGACGCAAGAACGGGCCCTGCCCACCCCCGCCAGTACCGGGAGCCAGGTGGCTGCGGCGGGCCCAGGTGCCGGCTGGCGTCAGACACCGAGCGGAGGCAGAGCTGGAATGGGGGAGTGAGTGCCCCACGGCCACAACTCGCTCCAGGGACCCAGCCCAGGGGAGACCCAGCCAGACCGGTCCCTGGGGTGTTTCAAGGAGGTTTATGCCATGGAAAGGCATTGGAGCGTGGGCTGCACTGAGCTCTGGTTAGTGCCAGCCACTGGGAGCACCCTGCAGGCCAGAACGGCCCTGCTCTCCCAGGGACGGGGCACCCTCCCTGGCACCCTGGCATAGACTTGCCCATGCCCCTATTGCGGCTGCCCAGCCCACGGCTGCAGAGCCCTGAAGAGTTAACGGGGCCTAACACACCCACTCCCTGGGAGCCTAAGGGGCAGGCGGCCACAGCTGCTGGGCTAGGGGGGCCTGGCTGGGCCCATGGGAGGACTCGGCTCAGACACTCGCTAGGGAAGCGCGGCGGGGGGGGAGGGGGATATACCCACAGGGCAGTGCTGGATCCCTCCAGCCCAGAAACTTCCTGGCCCCTGTTGTTATGCCAGGTTCAGGGCCAGGGTTTGAGTCACCCACCCCACCCACAGTGCTGCCACCCCGATCCCATGGCACCAGCGTGCCTGGAGCCAGGACAGGTCTGACCAGGAAGTTAGAGCCAGCATAGTGCCGTGCCGCGGGGCAGGAGCCTCGGGGCCTGCTAGGCAGGGGCTGGGCAGAGATGGGGTCCCCCAGGCAAATCAGCTGCTCAGTGGCAACAGGAGGCAGAGCGGAGGGGGGCGGTTGGGGACTGGGCAGGCTGCTCACAGAATTCCAGACCCCCTGCCTGTGGGGCACCCACCATGCGTTTATACCTCCGATGCTCACGACGCCCATGCCGGGGACATCCTACCACCAGCTCCCTGAGCAGCCCCGCAGGGCGGGACCCCCAGCGGCTGCTCCGCACTTTAGGGAACAGGGCCCCACAGCACCCCAGGCAGGCATGGGCTGTGAGTGGCCAGCACTCATGGGGATCTGGCTATTTAAATCTCTCCCAACCAGACAACACCCCCCCCCCCCCCAAGATTATAAAGGCTGGTTAAGCAGAGGAACAGCACCAGAGCCCCAGCGAGGCCCTGCTGGGTGGGCAGGTGTCTGAGACCCCAGGTGTCTGCCACTAGCAGTTTTCACAGTAATTATTCTGGTAAAAAAAAAAAGTTTAAAAAAAAAGTTTAAAAAAGTGGAACCGAGGACACCAAAAAGAGCCCTTGGTGCAATGAAGGCCCCGCCCATGTGGCCGGGGCACAAACACGCAGCGGCTGCTGGCGCGGGGAGTTTATAACCCAGGGATATTCCTACAGACCCGGCTGGTGCCGGTTCGAGTCGCCCTCTCCGGACATGTGCCGCTCTCTGCTGTATACACGCGGCCAAAGCCCAGCGGAGCAGGGGCAGCCCCTGGGCCGGCGCCCGGCCTCACAGCGTATAGGCATTGCTCATCAGGTACTCCTTGTCGTCCAGGGGGCTCCAGGGCACACTCAGGGACAGCTCCCGGCTCCTCCTGCACAGCCAGACGAAGAAGACGACCACGGAGCCCAGCAGGACAGCGACGAGGATGGCCAGCAGCACGGCCAGGGCCACCGCTGTGGGGAGGAGAGGCCCAGTGAGCCGCAGGGTTCGGAGCCAGACCCCTCCCGGCACAGCCTGAGCAGAGCAGCAGGGGCCAAGGAGTGGGGAGACCCCAGCTGGAGCCAGGGCCAGCTCTGCCCACCTCCCCAGCCCCAGGGCGGAGCCCAGCCCGGCCACGGGGATCCCACCCAGACCGCGTGGCAGACAGAGCGCTCGAGCGCCGCTTACCTCTGGTAGAGTGAACGCCCGGCTCCGGCCCCTCAGCACCCCCTACAAGCGGGAAAGGCGAGTTGAGACGGGCTGCGCCCTAGACGGCCCCTTTCCTGTCTAGCCCCCTGAGCATCTTCCAACTCCCTGGGTCAGCAGCCAGCTGAGGGCCTGGCCCAGCGCCCCACGCAAACCGCAATCCCCAGGGCCGTGCCGGCCAACCCAGAGCTCCGCCAGCCAGCCAGCCCGCCAGCCCCCTACCTAAACCCTGCCTCGCTGCAGGGAGCCGCCCAGGGGGGCCACGAGCGGCTCCCAGGGAGCAGGCACCTCCCTCACCCGCAGCCCCACGGCACTGGTGTAGACACAGCTCCTCCTGCAGGTAGTTGTTCTTGTTCCCCTTGCAGCCCCCGTAGACGAACTGCTTGCAGGCCTGCGCAGCCGGGTCGTAGTACCAGCGGGGGAAGGCAGCGCGGCAGGGGCCGGTCAGGCGGGGCGCAGCACAGGACTCTGGGGGGGACAGGTCAGCGCATTAGCACAGGGACTTGGCTCCCCACTCCCTGCCCCACAGCACCAGCTCTGCCTTACAAGGAGACGCCCACAGAGGCCGGTGAGCCAGCCTGCTCCTAGCCCCGCACTCCCCCCGGCGCCAGGAGCCCCGGCCACGGCCACTCAGCCTGCCCCGTGCGGTTTGATGGGGCAGGGACAGAGGTTGCCCAGGGACTGGCCCCGGCTCCTCGCCCTTTGGCACGCGACGTCGGGGTGTCAGGAGGGGCAGGCCTGGGACTCAGAGGCCCACACATGGCCGCACTCACCTGAGCACCTGGCCAGACACTCGGCCTCACTCAGGTAGTTGTTCGGGTTCCCTCCGCAGCCCCCGTAGGTGAACTGGCGGCAGGTTTTGGACTCCACGTCGAACCACCAGCGTGGGAAGGAGGCACGGCACAGGCCGGTGGCGGCTTTGGCCAGGCAGCGTTCTGGGCACAGGCAGGGCGAGGGAGCAGCGTTAAAGCTCTCGCCTAGAGCAGGGGGGCACGGTTATCCCCCGCCCCCGGGGGGTCCCCCCCCCCGGCAGCCCAGGACAGAGGAACCGCTGCCCCAGCAGGACCCGGCTTGCTTTCCCTAGGCTCACACACTTGGTGCATCGCCCCAGTGGGGCAGGCTCAGTAACCCGCCCCCAGCTCACCTGCTCCAGCCAGCGTCCATCCTGCCACTGCAGCAGACGGACGGACACAGCCCTCGGAGTGCAGGGAACCGAGCCCCTCGTCTCCGCTCCTGCCAGCGCCGCTCGGATCTCCCTGCGAGTCGCCGCTCAGCGAGGGGGCAGCGTGACCAGTTCTCCGGACACCCACCCCCGGCACGTGGCCTCACCGCCCTGCCCATGGGGCCCCGGCCCACGGGGCAGACGAGCCTCCCCAGAGGCGTGGAGAAACGTTACCTTCGTAGGTGAAAGTGTTGTTGGCCGGCTGGACGCGCCCGGGGGACACCTCTGGGACAGAGAGAGAGAGAAAACAGGCATGTCAGGGCGGTTCGCGGCAGCCGATCCAGCACCCAGAGCTGCTGCAGAACCAGCTCCAGGCTCCCTTTGCAGGGCAGGTCCCTACTGAGCCCTGCAGCCGGGTGCACCTCCGTCCTTCCAGGCCACCGCCCCCGTTCTGCAGACAGGCCCAGGGAGACTCACGCCAGGGCACAGGGAGGCAGGGCAGAGCCGGCAGTCTCAGGCCCTAGCCCAATGCCCTAAGCGCGGCCCATGCGCCCTGCTAAGGAGGGGCGCCAGGTGGCTTTAACACCCCCACTCAGCCCCAGAGCACTGGGCTGGATGCTGCAGAGCCGCGGGGGTCACACGGGAGCAGCCTGGGGCCGATGGTGGCCGTTGCAGATTGTTCTCCAGCCGGTAACTCCCGCAATACCTGGCCGCTTATTCAGACTCGGGTGGGGTGGGTCCTGCCCCCGCTGTCCAGGCACAAGGTTCCCAGCCCTGGACGCAGCCCGGGACTCACCGCAGGGCAGGAGGCAGCCCCCGGGGGGAGGAGACCTCAGTGACCCTGGCCTGAGCGTTCTCCCTGCCTCGGGGGGGGGGGGGGCAAGAGCGGGGCTGAGGGGCTCCAGAGTCTGCCATGCAGACCCCCACTCTCAAGGGAATGGGAAGCCGGGGCCAGGGGGAACAGCAGCTGCCAGTCACTGGGAAGGGAGGGTCGAGCCGCCACCATCAGTGCCCACGGTCCAGCTCCACACAAAGCCCTGGGCTAAGGGGAACGACAGGCCTAGACGGGCTGCAGGGCTCACCAGGGCTGGGCCGCAGTCAGCAGGGTGCTGAGCAATGCGCCATGAGATGTTCCTGGTTCACCAGAAGGGCACATTCCTGGCAGCTGCTTATCTCAATGCTACGCAAGGGAAAGGCGCCCGGCCCCAGCAAGGAGCCACTCAGCATGTCCTGTTTATCAAAGTCAGGGCTGGGAGAGCCCTAAGAGGGCTCTGTCCCAGGGTGGGGAGCAGGATTGGTCCCTCAGAAGAGCCAGAAACCCCTGCCCCCCCCAGCGGCAGGGGCTCCTGATGCTCACCGTCTGCACTCTGCACAACTCTGTGGCTGGCCTGCGGAATCTCGTTCACGTCCTCCCCATCTGGCAATCAAGGGGGGTTAACGTCAGACCTGCGCTGAGAGCGAAACGCGCAAGCCAAGCGTTCCCCCTCCACTAGGCCAGCCTGCTAGAGGAGACCGCGTCAGTGCCCGCTGGCTATGGGTACCGCACCTGGCGATCTATTGCCTTGCAGCCGAGCTTGGGGTTCCCTGGAGCCAGGACAGATGATTGTCCGTTACACAGACTCTCCTGAGTCCCAGCCCCTTCGCCGCGAGCCCACTGGGCCTCTGAGCAGCTCAGGGGCGAGAGACGTTTCTTCCCTAGTCTCCTGCTCGGTCCCCAACCCTGCCTTAATGCTCCCTGCCTGGCAGGCGTGTGCTGCGGCCGGGCACCCCACAGCCCCCTAGACCTTCTGCCAAGCTACGCAGCAGCCAGGCCACACGAGGCCGCAGCCCGAAACGACAGCGGGACCCCCCCGCGCACTCACCTCCGGCCGCCACGCACCTCACCCGGCAGTCGTCCTCCACCAGGAAGTTGTTGAGGTTGGCCCCGCAGCCGCCGTAGGTGAAACGCTGGCACGCCCGGCTTGTGGCATTGTACCACCAGCGCGGGAAGGCGGCCCGGCACTTGCCCACCACCTTGGGCAAGAGGCAGAGCTCTGGAGACGAAAGCAGAAGCGTCTCAGCAGCGGTAAGCTCACGTTTCGTAAGCGCCCGACCCCGCGGCACAAACCGGACCCAGACGGGCCCTGCCCCGAGCGGCCGGCAGCCTAAGCACAGCACAGACGGCCCGACGGACGGGGAAATCTACAGACAGCTGGTCAGCGCAGCAGGCCACCCGCGCACTCAGCCCACCCAGCCAGGCGTTAGTCGGCGTGGCGGGTAAGGAAGTGGCCTCAGCTCCTCCCGTGGCCAGGAGAAAGCCCGAAACGGCAGCTCAGCCGAGAGGACACTGCGCGGAGGGGGCCCCCCCTCGGCAGCCATCTAACCACTGCAGGGCGAGCGCCGCTCAGACCTGTCCCATCCGCTGGGTTTGGCAGCGGTTCTCAAACGGTGGGTCGGGACCCGGTTTTAATGGGGTCGCCGGGGCTGGCGTTACGCGCGCTGGGGCCCAGGGCAGAAGCCCGAGTCCCGCTGCCTAGGGCCGAAGCCCTGGGTGGCGGAGCTCAGGTTCCAGGCCCCCCAACTGGGGCTGTAGCCCTTGGGCCTTGGCTCTGATCCCCCCCACCCAGGGCAGTGCGGTTCGGGCATCTGCACGTGGTGCAAGCGACGGCCTGGGATGCCAGGCCGAGAACTGGGCCAGAGCGTTGCAGCCATTGCTCTGCCGGGTGGAGCCCAGTTTCTTCCCGCAGCTGCGGGACCAGGGCTATGGCGGGTCGAGAACCCCAGCTCTCCCCAGGGCTGCCTGTAACGGTGAGGGGCTGCCCCCCCCCGGCCCCGTGTGGAGCCCCCAAAATGCTTTCTGGTTTTCACAGCACTTCTTGCAAAGCAGTTTCTAAATTAGACCCTCCAAGTGCTTCCTGGTTCCAGGACTGGTTCCATGGTTGGTAAACAGGGATTTAGCAAAGGCCTGGCAGAAGGCAGAGGGGAAAGCAGGAAACGCTCAGAGAGGCTGTTCGGGGTTTGCCCGCCCTCCTTTCTGTGTTGTTTCAGGTGGAAGCAGGTCTCCCCCGTTCCCCCCCCCCCCCCCCGTCAGTGTCTGGGCCAGGTCCGGATTAACTCTGTACCCAAGGCGCCTGCATCCAGCCAGGGAAGCCTTCTCCCAAACCAGCTAGCACAGCGGGAGGGCAGCCTTGGGGCCACAAGCAGCGCTCAAGCCAGCTCTCCAGCACCTTCGTCTTGCTTGGAACGAAGCACAGGGGTGTCAACCCCTCTTAAAACGGTCAGACACGCAGGGCACCAGGAGCCAGCAATGCCTCCACAGCCAGGCCCCTCCCGCCTGGCCAGAGCCAGACTTGTTTACAGAAATCCCCATTGCGCAATCCCAGCTCCAGCCCCTGCGCCAGGGGCTGCACAACAGGCCACCAGCGCGGGAACAGCCCTGAGTGACCCAGATGCAAACCTGACCAGCTTTCTCCCACAGAACCGTGACCCCAGGAGGAGCCCAGGTCCCGGCCTGTTTACAACGCACTCCTCCCACAAGGGGCAGGGAGGCTGCCAGCTAACAGTCGCTGCATTCCCAGCTCCTCGGGGGGGGGGTCCCCATAAAAACCCCTTGGCTCTCCGTACATCAGAACTCACTTCCCCAAGTGCCTGCTGCAGGCTAAGCCTGCTGTTCTCCAGGCCCACGGCCAGCCAGGGGGTAGCCAGGCCCCAACGGCTGTCCTTTATTTTAACCCTTTCAGGCTTGAGCCACCATAAAGCAGCAAAGACTCAAGCCCAGTGGCCTCCCCCCGCCGCTTTGTAAGTCACCTTTAAAAGGCAGGTAGCAATGAAACAAGTCTCCGTGCCCAGCCCCTCAGCCAGTGTCCCTGTCCCAGACCCCTCAGTCCATGGGGCTGGGAAGAGGAAGGAGGAGTTAGAAAACAAAGGGATCAAAGCAGCTTTCCATGCCGACCTATTCTGCCAGACAAGACAATCCCCTAATGCAGCTCCCAGGAAAGGCAGGTAAAAGCCTCCATGGGGCCCCTGCACCAGCCCTTCGGCTGGTTGATCAGGGAGCCGGGGAGGGGAGGAAGCTGTGGGAACAGAGGCTCAAGCCTCCCATGACTCCTCCAGCGCGGCGAGTGCCAGGAACGCCAGCTGCCAGGCAGGGCAACTGGAGCCCCCCCCGAGAACACCGGCGCACCTGTTCCTGGCACAAGCTATTCCGGCCAGAGCCTTCGGTGACCCAGAACAGGCTGGACTGGCTTTGCCACCCGCAGTTTCATTCTGGATCACGCCCCGGAGCTGCGGCTCTGCAATAACCCGAACCCCCGGACGCTCGGTTTGCTGAGGGTGCTTGCCACCATTATTTACATGGGGTAGCATCTCAGAGCCTCAGTCCCAGACCAGGACCCCCCCCCCACGAACCAAGAGACACCCCCTGCCCCAAAGCAGTCCCCTCCCAGGGCCTGATCCAACCCACTGGCCTCAGTGGGCTGCTGGCTCAAGCCCCTGGCGCCCAAGCCACGTGTGTGAGGTCAGAGAGGTGCCCTTATCTGTGAGCTCGCTCAGCCCCCTCCCTACCCCGCTGCAGCTCACAGTGGAACAAGGCAGAGAGGCAGGAGACATGGGAAAGCCCCTGATCCCTGCTCTCTATGGACCCTCTCAGCAAGGGAGCCGCAGTGACACTTTGTGCTCCTTGGCGGCGCTGATCGACTAAAGCTGCCAGGGGCTGGGGTTTGTTCAATGCACCAGAGCTCACCAGGCCGGCATCGTCCTCTCGGCACACGCACTGCCCACTGCAGGCAGGGCCTGAGCCAGACGTGCACTCGTTTACTTCCCGCTGCCAACAGGAGGCCCACCTCCAGTCTAGACAACACCGAGTTCCTCCCGCTTTCCTTGGAACAGAGGGCTTCATTGAGAGACGGAGCTATGATTCACTCCACTCAGACACAGGGAGGGGCGGGGGGAGACAGATGCTGTGAACCTGTTTGCTCTGCTTCTGTTCACTGAGGGTTTGTTCTGTAATCCCAGACACGTAGGACCTGAGAGAGGAAGTTCTGAGCCACCGATCAGACCGTGACCTCCCTGGGCCAGGAACTGGGTCGCCCTGTGACCCACTGGTGTGGGCAGCTCCCAGGTGTGTACAGCGCCTGGCACAACGGGGCGATTGCAAAGAATAATTCTAGCCCCATCAGAGGCCACTCCAGTGTGCCCACCCAAGTTTAAATGCAAGTTGCTTCCTCCCTCCCAATGGAGAGGCGGGATTGGAGTGAGTATTTACCTGCTGGAGTTTCTCACATCTCCACTACACCCCTCCCCGCCCCTCCGGAAGCAAGTGACCTGCCATTGGGCCGGGCAGGGACCGGCCAGCAACTGAGACATCACAGCCAGGGCACGCAATAGCGTAGTTACCACCTTGGTGTGACCCCAGCACACGCCCTCCCCAGCCAGGCCACCGTGGTTTCAGGAGAGCAGTTCTCATCGGCCTCATGACTCATGGCTGGCGCACGCATGGCTGACGAGCCAGGGGAGGGGCGGGTCACACACCAGGTTCCAGAGGAGCTGCCAGCCCCGTGGGCACCATTTCTGCTGCCCTGAGCCTTGTGCAGGCGTTTAACCCATTCCAGAGCGGGCATGAAGCAACCCATGTCAGAAGGGTGGCACTTTGCACCTGTCACGGAGCCCCCGGGCGATGCTCTGGACCTGCTCCCCATGAAGCCAGGCAGGACTCTGGGGCAGTCGCCTTCCTGGGAGCAGCCTGTCTTCAGGACACACAGCTCCCCCGGCTCCAACTTCCTGGGTCTGACCTCAGAGCATTCAGCCTCCTCTGCCCCTCCGTGCGCTTCCCACAGCGAATCCGCTCAGGCGAGGCTCCTGGGGAAGCCAGAGGGTCCTGCCCCCCAACTCTGCAGCCAGACGGACTCTCAGCCAGCCAGTAAAACAGAAGGTTTACTAGACGACAGGAACATGGTCTAACACAGAGCTTGTAGGTGCAGAGAACAGGACCCCTCAGCTGGGTCCATTTTGGGGGGCAGGGAGCCAGACAACCAAGTCTGCCCTTCACTCCATGTCCCAGCCAGCCCCAAACTGAAACTCCCTCCAGCCCCTCCTCCTCTGGGCTTTCCCCTTTCCCGGGCCAGGAGGGCACCGGTTTCCTCTGTTCTCCAACCCTTTAGCTCTCACCTTGCAGGGGGGAAGGGCCCAGGCCATCAGTGGCCAGGAAACAGGGTGTCGGCCATTCTCTGTGTCCAGACCCCTGCACACACCTGCCCTCTAGGGCTCTGCAAGGATCATACACCCTTACCCCACCCCCCCCAGAGACTTAAGAACTGCCTGGGGAAAACTGAGGCACCCACACACTATTCAGAGGAAACAGTAAGAACAGTCCCACTTCGTCACACCACCGTGCAAACAACAGCACAAGGAGACTCAGACCCCGCCTCCCGCACCGAGTTTCCCTGCCCCAAGGAGAGAAATCGAGCTGCCCTGGCCTGGAGAAACACGGGAAATAACCCCTGAGCCATGGCCGTCTCGCACGGGAGGAAAGCGCTGTGCAGGGCTCAGAACAGCAACAGCACTAGCTTTGGAGATGCAGCTGCTGCAGGAGAGCCTCCTGGCCTGTGTTCGTACAGCCCCTCCCTCGCACACCCGGCCCCTCCCTCGCACACCCGGCCCCTCCCTCGCACACCCGGCCCATTCTCAGCCAGCCCTTAGACGCTCCCATAATAGATGCGGTTAGCAATGTTTTAACAGCCCTTTGAGTGCAGGAGGGTGACCGGCTCCCACCCCACGTGTGTGAATTCAGCATCCCACAGACTGCACGTGTCCAGTAACAATTGAGGCTATCCCCTGTGATGCTCTCGCACTTCGGCCTCACCGGCACCCCTCTGAAATTCTTCAGACAACCCTGAATCGGCAGGTCCCGAGTCTCCGGACCACACGGCCTCAATGAAGGGCAAGTCCCTTCATCTTTGCCACCCCCCAGTTTTAGCGCTGGGGAGCTATCGCATTCCCGGGGCCCCTCTGTGTCTCTGCACATTACACCCTCAGAACAGACTTGTCTACGGGGGGAATCCAATGCCATTTATATCTATTTAAAAGCCAAGTCCAGTTAAACAGTGCGAACCCGTGTGAGCACTCGGGTTTCCTCTCGCTGGCGGGAACAGGGTTAGGTTAAGCAGCAACAAGCTGTTCTTCAACCCAAATCGGAGCAGCCACCCTGAGGGTTGCACCCGTTTAACTAGCCCTGTTTAAATTCACCCCTTGGGTTACACCGGTGCAGGGTGAGCTCACCCGTGGGAGGCCGGGGCCCGCAGAGCAGCCAGCGCTGGGCCGCAAGCAGCCTGCGCTCACCAGGAAGTTGTGTTGTTGACAGGGTGGAGGTGGGGTGGGGAGAGGAAGCTGCAGAAAGCTTCCTGCTGGAGGCCAATGACCTTCAGTCGGCACAGAGTCAGAGCAGCAGGGCAGAGGAGCCATCTTTACCCCGCGGGGGCTGGTTCTGGGTTACAGAGGATTGCACGGTACACCAGGGAAATGGCAGCGACTGGCACCCTCTTCACCTGTGAGCCACGGTTCCGCCCCAGGGTCTGCGCTGCTCGGCTCCCCTGCAGCCTGGGCCTTGGCGCCCCTCCATGGCGAGCTGCCTGGGGCTGCCCTTAGCCGGATGTGACTGGCCCAGGTAACCTGATCCTGGCTGCGAGAGCCCCGCCAGCATAGCCCCGCCAGCGTCCCTTTCCCTCCAGCCCCTCTAACAACACTTCTGGTGCTGACAATCCCTAGTGTGGGGCGAGGCGGGGAGGGAGGTGTCTTGCGTACCCCAAGTTTCGCTTCACTTAAACACTTGCTTACAAAATCAGACACAAAAATAGGGACGTGTCCCAGCACAGGAGTACTGAACAATTGCCGACTTTCTCACTTTTACCATATAATTATACAGTAAAGCGACTGGCCTATAAACAGGGCACTTACATTTCAGTGGATAGTGCATAGAGCAGTATAAACAAGTCATTGCGTGAAATTTTAGCGCGTACGGACTGTGCCAGGGCTTTTCATGTAGCCTGTTGTAAAACGAGACCAGTCTCCAGGTGAGTGGACGGACCTGGCACCCCCCAGGGTAAGCACACCCCTGGTTGAGAACCACTGCGGGAAGTCACTAGAGGGGAGGGCAGGCAGCCTCCTATTGAAACCTGATCCCATCCGCCTCCAGGGATGAGCAAGGGCGTGAGAATGCCCATTGCTAGAGCCCCTGCCCCAGGAAAGGATAGCCCAGAGACAAGGTGGGGGAGGCCATCTCTGTTACCAGCTTGGCTCTCTCACCAACAGCAGCTAGTCCAATAACAGACACGACCTCACCCATTGTCTCTCCAATATCCTGGGACCCACAGAGCTACACAGAGGATACTCGGCCCAGTGGTGAAAGCACAAGGTGCGAGGGTCAGGACTCCTGGGCTCAGGTCCCAGCTCTACCACCCCGCCTTAGGGACAGCAGACCAGCTCTTTGGGTCAGGCGGCACCTTTTTGCTTTGTTTGTACAGCCCCTTGCACAGCGGGGTCCCAGCCCACAGTGGGGCAGCGAAGGGACCTTACAGGAGGCCTAGCCTCGGTAAAGAGCTTTGAGACCCTCTGCCAGAGAGCGCAGTGTAAAGGCAGGGGCAAACCTCAGTGAAGTGCAGCCACTTCTGGGGTGGGAGGGCAGCAGGCAGAGGGGACCCTTTGGCCAGGGACACGAGCGCAAACACCCTGCCAGTGCCCTGGGACTCAGAGTCCGCTTCCGGTGGCTGTTAGGGCTCCCCCACCCAGTCGAGTCACTCACACACCCGCCATCTGGCTGCACAGCGCCAGGGAACATCCACCACCCTGCCAGGTGGTTCTTCCAGGAAGTCTCACCAAGCCGGGGTGGGCTGGCTGGTGTGCGAACCCCCCACCCCGGTGTCAAGACGGGCTCCCTTTTGCTGGGGACCCCAGCCAAGGGAGGCTCCCGCGGCCCCCGGGCGGGGGCAGGGCAGGGGGTGAAGTCCCTGGCAAAAAGCCAGGCCCTGAAGGACATTGAACAGGTGTTAAAACCCCAGCAGCAGAGCTGGGGACTGGAGGAGGGGAAGCGATCCACACCCCTGGCTACAGCCCCAGGGTTTGACCCGGAGGCTGCCAGGGCAGCAACTGGGGTCACACGCCCCCGCCCCACAGTCATGGGGAGCCAACGAGCAAGGCCCCCCTTCAGCCTACACCCCTATCCCCACAGGGCTCCCCCCCACATCTCTCACCCATGCTCCCAGATCGCACCCCCACATTCTCCCCAGGGGGCCCCCTATGCCCCCACTTTCCTAACGCCCCCCACAAGTCTTCCCAGCGCACTCCCCACACCCGCTCAGCACCCACGCCCCTTATCACACTGCCCCCGCCCCAGCTGTGCTCCCAGCCCCGCCCCCAGGTCCCCCGGCCTTACCCGGCGGCCCCGGCGCGGGGCTCCCCGCGGGCTCCCCCGACCCCTCGTGGCCCCGGACCCCGGGGCCGAGCGCGGCCAGCAGCATCAGCATCAGCAGCCCCGCGCGCCCCATCCCGCGAGCGGCTCCTACCGACTGAGCCCGGCCCAGCCCCGGCCGCGCGCGTCACACAGGTGAGCTCCCGCCCCCCCGAGCGAATACCCAATCGCAGCCGCCCTCACCTGGGACGCGCCCCCCCGCCCCCCTGCACGGGGAGGCCACGCCCACTCGTTTGCATACGGGGCGGGCTCTTCCCCACCGTCCTGGCTGGCTGGAGGCGGCGGGAGCGGGTCCGAGCCCGGGCGGGGGGCGGGGAGGGGAGATCGGGGGGCTGCGGGTGCCGGGGGAGGGGCCGCGCGTGGGGGGGGGCTGCAGCGCCCCCCACCCCGGCAGGAGCTGCCCGCGGCCCCGGCGGCTCCAATTTGTGCCGAAACGCCACAAATCCAGAGGGGGCGAGTCTATGGCCCCCACGTGCTGGGGACCGCAGAGGGACCCCCACTCCGGGGCTCTGGGTCCCGCCTCCCAGTTCCGCAACCCACCCCCAAACTCCAGCCCCTCCCCAAAGCATGTTCTGAGGGGAAATGGGGTCTATGGCCCCCCCGTGCTGGGGGCTGCAGGGGGACCCCCACCCCAGGGTCTGGGACCCTCACCCCAGTTCTGCAACCCACCCCCAAGCTCCAGCCTCTCCGCCCCTCCCCAAAGCGCCGCCCGGCCTGGCACACCGCAGCACCCAGTCTCAAGGTGCAGGGCTTGTGGGGGGCTCCCGGGGAGTGGCTGCCCCAGGGCCCAGGCTCCAGGCGGGGTGCTGGGGTGAGGGAGGCCGGCAAAGAGGGCCAATGATTGAGTCGGGCTCGGCCTCTGTGTCGAAGCGGGACTGTTCTTAATGTTTCCTCTGAATAGTGTGGGGGTGCCTCAGTTTCCCTTAGGCAGTTCTTAATTCTCTAGCTGGTGGGATAAGGGTGTATGATCGTTGCAGAGCCCTAGAGGGATCTCCAGGCAAGTCTAGCTGGGCCTTCTGTCACCATACCTAGATCTCCCCTTCACTTGAGATCCAATCTCCACACGATTCAGAGGAAACATTAAGAATAGTCCCGCTTGGTCACAGCCTCCTCCTGGGGTTATTGCCGTGTTATGGCTCTAACACCCTCATTCGTAACCCCTCCTGCCCCCGCCCGGAATCACACACACACCTGCCCCAGTGGGAGCCTGGCATGAACTGGGGGGCTCACGCCCCCACAGGGCACCAGCCCGGCCAAGCTGCTGTATCCCGGCCGGCGGCCAGTCGTGGGCAAAGAGGATGGGGGTGGGGGGCGGGGGATTTTCCTGGCACAGGAAGCGGGTTTCTTGTCAGTGTTCTGGTCTGGGAGGTGCTTTTCCCTGCGGGTGCAAGGCCAGGCACCTGTTCGCCCTGGCTGGCAGCCCCCCTCGGCCAGGGGAGAGCCCTGGGGCTATGCCCTCAGAGCCGTGATGAGGTGTGTTTCTGCAGAGCCTGGGGCCTCAGCCACGAACCCGGCCCTGCCCACACCAGTCCCTGCCCCAAAGAGGGACCTTACGCACAGCTGCCAGGGCTGCACCAAAACCTGGCCAAGTCTCTCCCCTCGGGCCTGACAAAGCCCCTTTAATTCAGGCTGATAAAAACACTTGGGGTGTTGCTTAGGGCAGCGTTCCTATGGAAGACCGGCCCCCGGCTGCAGTAATGGGCCAGGGCTCCTGGTGGGGCTGCAGGCTTCACCCCTGAGGAGGGGTATGTGCATGTTAAAGATTCGAGCTGCTTCCAGCTAAGGGCTGTAACGATTCTCAGGCCACATTTCTGCAGCCTCTGGCCAAGCAGACCTGCCACACCACCCGTCTGTTTTCAGCGCGCCCAGAGCCTGCCCCACCCCAGGCCACCTCTGAGCTGGGGCCGGGGGTTATGCCCGGTCCTAACAAGCTGGAGGTAAATGAGGGACCATCTAGGCAGGAGAGGTGCTAAAGCTGCCAGACTGTGTCCCACGCCAGCCTGCGGGATGGTGGTTAATTACATTTGTCTTCCCACTGCAGAAGGAGAATCGGGGCCCCCTCGGGGGAAAGGCCCCGTGTCCCACCCCCCCGAGCCAGCCAGAGCATGGCCCAGTTCCCACCTCCCACCCCTGGGCCAACCAGTCTCCCGGACCCAGCGCTGGGCCAGAGGTGGCGCCCCCTAGTGGAGACAGACACCTGCCATTGCCACAGAGTCCCACAATTGGGTGGGGGGATGTCGCCTCAGCTCCGGCCGGTGTCGACGCTGTGACCTCCCTCCCCCACCAGGGGGCAGCAGGGGGGTTCTCCTTGGGCACGTGGAACGGCCCCCAACACAGGGCCCGACCCAGCAAAGAGGCCCTGGATTCCGGTGCGGGTCACGGCCTGTGCCACTCACCGGGTCTCCCGGGCCCCCCCGGATGGGGAGAGCCGCCGAAAGGCTCAGTCGCCGGTAACAATAAAGGCTGACGGGGCGAGGTGCACAAGGGAGACCCGCACGCTGGGTTGGGCCACCCGGGTCCCAGCCAAGGGCGGTGTGGAGATCGGGTTCGGTAAACAAAAGAGAACGGGGCGGAAAATGAATGGACCAAAACTGGTGCACTGGACACTAGGCTTAATTGGCAGACGACATAACGAGGAGGCTGGACTAAGCCGCCCACTCCCCCTCTGGAGTCCTTGGCAAGAGATGGTGGGGTGACGAAGTGGGGGTTTTATTCGTCTTGCTCTGTTACATGGGAGTCCTGCTGTCCTATACGAATACAGGGTGTGCCTTAGTGTCCCTGTGTGCTGCGCCAATGCCTCGGGGGTGGGAATTGGGGCTGTGGGTTTGCGGAGGCCCTCGGAGCAGGTGAGGCTGCCCAGCTATTTGCAGCTTTGTAACCTGAGACCTAGGCGGGGGGGAGGGGGTGCGACCAGGTGACACCTTTGGCCCGGGAAGCGAGACAAAGAGATGGAGGAGGGGCAACGGGGGGGGGGGGGAGGGTCGGACGTCGGGTGGCTGGTGGCTGGAGCCTGGCAGTCTCCGTGGGGGAACTGGAAGGGGGGAATCCAGGGCGTCTGGCCCAGGATTTCCAAGATGGACTTGGCTGAAAGTCACTGATGTCTGAAATAACAAGCTCTGTTCTGTGCTGTGGTCCTGTCGACTAATAACCTGTCTGTTTTACGCTGGCTGAGTCCCATCTGACTGCGGAGTTGGGGGGCAGGACCCTCTGGCTTCCCCAGGACCCCGCTTGGGCGGACTCGCTGTGGGAAGCGCACGGAGGGGCAGAGGATGCTGAATGCTCCGAGGTCAGACCCAGGAAGGGGGAAGCCGGGTGAGCTGTGTGTCCTGCAGACAGGCTGTTCAGAGAGAGGAGGCTCCCCCAGAGTCCTGCCTGGCTTTGTATGGAGTAGTTCCAGAGCATCCCACTTCTGCCACCTGTCACGGGGTCCCTGGGCGATGCTCTGGAACTGCTCCCCATGAAGCCAGTCAGGACTCTGGGGGAGTCTCCTCTCGGGGAGCAGCCTGTCTGCAGGACACACAGCTCACCCGGCTTCCACCTTCCTGGGTCTGACCTCGGAGCATTCAGCATCCTCTGCCCCTCCATGCGCTTCCCACAGTGAGTCCGCGCAGGCGGGGTCCTGGGGAAGCCAGAGGGTCCTGCCCCCCAACTCTGCAGTCAGACGGGACTCTCAGCCAGCCAGTAAAACAGAGGTTTATTAGACAACAGGAACATGGTCTAAAACAGAGCTTGCAGGTGCAGAGAACAGGACTCCTCAGCTGGGTCCATTTTGGGGGGCAGGGAGCCAGACAACCATGTCTGCCCTTCACTCCATGTCCCCAGCCAGCCCCAAACTGAAACTCCCTCCAGCCCCTCCTCCTTTGGGCTTTGTCCCTTTCCCGGGCCAGGAGGTCACCTGATTCCTTTGTTCTCCAGCCCTTTAGCTCTCACCTTGCAGGGGGGAAGGGCCCAGGCCACCAGTGGCCAGGAAACAGGGTGTTGGCCATTTTCTGTGTCCAGACCCCTGCACACACCTGCCCTCTAGGGTTCTGCAAGGATCATACACCCTTACCGCACCACCTAGATGCTTAAGAACTGCATAGGGGAAACTGAGGCACCCCCACACTATTCAGAGGAAACATTAAGAACAGTCCCACTTCGTCACACCACCGTGTGAGGATGGGGTGGGAGGGTGGAAAGAAACAGCTTTGTCATCTATCTGCTGGGCCCCAGGATCCCATCTGCCATGGCACCTTCACCGTCCAAGTCATGGGACGTCCTGGCCAGGCCAGAGAAAGGGCCTCGATGAGATCGTCCTCTCCAGCAACTCCGGCTAACTCTCTCAATGCCTTCTGGGCCACGAGACGGGGGCTCCTGCGGCTGCCACGCCCGCCCTTGGTTTCGTTTGTCTTCCTCAGTGTATTTTTTCCTCGCTGGTTCCTATCTGAGCCAGCCGGGCCTGTCTGGTTGCCAGGGCTGCTGGGAGCCCGTGCCCAGAGAGGCAGTTAAAAGCAACGCCCTAAACAGCCCATGTTGGTATGAGTTTGCCAGGTCTCGGCGCGGCTGCTCAGACCACGGCCTGGGCCCCTGTTTCTCCAGCACTGAGGCTGCATATGAGAGTCAGCAGTGGGGACAGACGCCGGGGCCCCCTCTCTCTCTTTGCCTGGGCTTCGCTTGTTTAGTTGTAGGAGAAGCAGGGATGGTCTTTAACGACAGCAGAGGGACGGTTGAGACCCTCTTCAACGGTCTCTGAATCTGTGCACGCTGCTGCAGCCGCAGGGATTGGGGGTGCTGGGAAAACAAAAGCCCGACAGATGCTCCAACTATTCGCCCTTCTTTTTTCCGTAGTAAAAGGCTATAAACAAGGACCGGTGCCTTTGCCAGGGGACCGAGCGGGCTGTGTCTCCCTGCGCAAACCCCTGCCCCAGGCGTAACTCTGCGTGGTGCCAGGGTCCCGTCACGCCAGGGACTCTCTGGCCCATTCATTGCACTGCAGGCGGCATACGGAATTCGGACCTTTGTGAGCGACCCGGAGCCGATGCTGTGCCGGGGAGCGGGACATCAGGAGAGGAGCGCTAGCGATGCGGGTGGAACAACGAAGACTGCAGAAGTCCCCGGAGACGCTCACAGCTCCCGAGGTCGGGGGAAGAGAGGAGAAAATGGCACAAAGACGGAAGCAGCGGAGCCGTCTCGATGCAAATGAACGTTTGGGGCCAGGCCACTTCTCCATTCCTGAGCAGCTCACCCAGCCCAGGGGAAGCACTGGTGGGGCCGTGGTCAGGGCACGCACCTGGGCCACGGGGAACCGAGATCAGATTCCCTGCCCTGCCTGCCCGTGGGCACGGCCCTGCCTCTCTAGGGATGTGCCCAGGTGTAGGGCCACTGAGTGCTCCCTGGGAGGACTGGGGGCTCCCCGAGCTCTGCCACGATGCTGGGCACGCACCTGACACCAACCTCTGCGGAGAGGAAGCACAGTCTAGTGGTTAGGACGCTGGCCTGGGGTGCAGATAGCCAGGTTTCAATTCCCCGCCTCCCCAGACTGGCTGTGTGACCTGGGGCAAGTCACCAGGGCCCAGACCCTCCCTGGTGCAAAGTGTCCTCACACAGTGAACGTGGATTGACACCGGCTGAGGGTTGTCTTCCTGCGCCTCCCTTCCCCACCTGCCAGAGCACGGGATCCGGTGAGACCGGGAGCCACGGCAGAGCAAGGGCCCAGCCTGACCGAGAACCCTGGCCAGCCTCCCACATCAGACCTGCCCAGAGGCCGATGGCTGATGCGCTGGGGGGGGCTGCCACCCAGTGCCTGGGCCTAGCCTGGGAAAACCCCTCCCCCAGCGCCTGGGTCCTGACTGTGGGCACCCCAGGCCAGGCAGTGCGCTGGCCTCGCACCGAGCCCCCCGCCGTGTGCCCCCAAGCACCAGTGCCCCCCAGGCTCCAGCCCTGCCTCCCCCAAGCCCAGTGCCGCCTTGGCCCTGCCCCGCTGCCCCTCTGCCCTGCCTGCCTCCCTCCCGTGCCTCGCTGCCCCCCAGTGCCCCCCACGCGCGGTGCCCGGCTAACCTTTCCCCATAGCGCTGCCCGCCCTCCCCACGCACCGTGCCCCCGGGCCGTGCGCTTCCCGAGGGGCAGTGCCTAGCCCGGCCCGAAGCCCCGCCCTGCCCCGCCCCACGCCATAAGCCGCCGGCTGAGCGGGGTTGCGGCTCCCGTGGCGGCGCAGGGCAGGGATGGCTGCGAACCGGGTGGGCAGGCGGCTGGGACGGGGGTCCCCGGCGCGCTCTCCGGGGAGTACCCGAGCGGAGCCGGCCCGCAGCCCCGGGATCCAGAAGCGCCAAGCCCGGGTGACGGTGAAGTACGACCGGCGGGAGCTGCAGCGGCGGCTGGACACCGAGAAATGGATCGACGGGCGCCTGGAGGAGCTGTACCAGGGCCGGGTGAGCTGCGCCGGGGCGCACGGGACGGGACGGGAGAGCGCCGGGGCCGAGATGGGGGCGCTGGGGCACGCAGAATTTCTTCTCTCGGAACTCGGGACAGAACTTGGCACCTGCCTAGCGCTGGATGGAGATCACTGGGTAGGGCCATGGGACAGCCACTAGCCCCCACTGCCCTTCCAGAGCCAGGAGAGAACCCAGGAGTCCTGGCTTCAGCCCCCCTGCTCTAACCACTAGATCCCACTCTCCTCCCAGAGCCCTTGGCCGAAAGGGGAGCTCCTGCTGCTGCCAGGGCCCTCCTTCCCTGAGAGCCAGGCTCGGTGCTGGGGTGACCCTGGGTATGAGGCACCCTCTGCCAGGGGGTCTGTTAACGATGTGGGGGAGGGGTCTCTGCTGCGCCCCACGCAGACAGCAGCCCGCGGCTCCTAGGGGTGCACAGCGGCTGGCGGGGGTGTGCTGACTCGGTGCCTCTGGCTGTGAGGTTGGAGGGGCTGTGTCTGAGCTCGAGGCTAATGGCTCCCCAGCCCTTTGCTTTCGGGGGCCATGATGGGGCACGCTGGGTATGTACTGCAGTCAGCCCCGCTCTGGAGGGCCGGCTTGGCAGCCCCTGGCCAGGCTGGCTGCTGGGGCCACTAGCCACAGGTTGGACAAGACCCTTTGCCTTGGGCTGGGCTGGTGTCGTGATTAGCCAGGACTCCCCGGCTGTCCCGGGTCTGGGGTGTAGGGATGGAGAGCAAGGAATGGAGACCTGAGACTCGGGGCTCCCTCCCTCTCTTGGGTCTCCACAGGGCGGCTGCATCCCCGGCTGCCCTGTGGGTCTCTTCACTGCCCTGCTGCTTCTCAAAGGGCTACAGAACTTCGGAGGGGCTAGGGGCAACTTTCCAAAGCAACCAGGGAGTGTGGGGGACCCACCAGGAGCTACCCCAGCCTCAGTGCTGTCTGGAAAGTCATCTGGCCCTGCAAGGGGTCTCAAATTGGGGCTCTGACAGCCCCTGGAGCCGTCTCCAATCCAGGGCTTGGCCTGAGGGCTGGACCCCTGCACCAGGCTTTCCTGGCTCAGCTGAGCCGTTGGCTGGCCGTGCTCTCCATTTCTTCCTGATCCCCCCTGAGATCGGCCGTTTGATTCTGTTAAGTGTCTCCGGGCAAGACCGAAGTGCCGCCCAGTCGGGCCTGGGCCAGGTGCCCGTGTGTGGCTGTGTGAAACGCGAGTCTCTCTGGTCAGGGACGTGACTGTCTGAATTCCTAGTGCGGCCACACACCCGGCACCGGTACTCGTGCAGAACGCCCGGCCCAGGCTGCCCGCTCTGGGCTGCCCCAGGGGCCGGTTTAACACTGCAATGTCTCTAGCTGGGGGGCTGGTCTGCAGTCAGCACGTACCTCCCCATCCCAGCTGACCTGGGCTCCCACCTCTGCCTTCCTCTGGGGCTAGGATTAGCCAGGTCTGGCCCTTGTGGCGAGAGGCTGAAGTTGGCTCTGTCTCTGCTGGGGTCCGTTCAGCATGTCGGGCTGCATGCGCCGGGGCTTGTGCCAAGCTGAGCCGATCTCTGGGGGCGAGCAGCCGCGTCTCACGCTTCAGAATATTGGGCCCGATTCTCTGCTGTCCTGCACCCAGCGCGGACACTAGAATCCGGGCCAAACGCTGCCCCTCCGCTCTGCGCGGGTGGACGTGGCTGCCCAAGGAAGTGCAGAATCAGGGCCTAGCTGCCTCCCCCAAGCCCTGAAATGCACCTTGGGGCTGCTCTTTAATTTCTCCTTCAGTGTTCAAACCCTAAAACACTTTTGCCCCCGCCCGGCTGGCCGGCCTGGGGAACCTGCAGCCTCAAGTGCTGCGAGTCGGGAATCTCCAGCTACAAAAATAGCAGACTTTCCCTTTTGCTTCAGCCCTTCCATGAAAGGAGAGAGCAGCTGGTGCGGGCAGCCTGGAGAGCTCCAGCTGCGTTTCCCTCCCAGGCGAAGGGAGATCTCTGCTCTCGCCCAGGGCTCTTCTCGCACCGAGGGAGCTGCAGGTACCTGGTGCAGATGAGCCGTGCACGGGTGCAGCCTTGTCACGCCGCCCCGGAGCAGCGTCTGCAGGAAGGGTTTGCCCCACTGCAGCGTAGAACAGGCCTTGGAGAAGGCAGCTGTTAACGCGGCTGCCTGGGGTGTGAAGGGGCCAGCAGGCGAGACCAAGCTGTTCCCTCTAACTCACCCCTGCTTCGGGCCAGGGCTCTGAGGAAGCCAGCCCCCAGCACGGGATCCCTGAGGCAGCTCCTACGTGGCGCTGAGGGAGCTGTTTGGAAGAGAGTCCAGCGAGGCTCAGCTCCAGATGCTGGGGAGCAGCTGCAGCGGGGTGTTGTGACAGCGGGGCCCTCCTGGCTCGCCCTGGCTGGGTGCTGGGTGAGGTGAGGCGAGGCAAAGCTCCCTGCAGATGCACGTGAGGCCTGGTGCTGCCCAGCCTGCAAGGGACTGGCCCCTGGCGCTCAGGCCGGGTACTGGCTCGGGCAGGGAGGGGGAATGGCTGCAAACCTGTCGCAGGGGAAAGCCATGGGGAATCCATAGACACCCCCCCGTCAGGCCCGGGGAGCCCATCCCTCTCTGCAGGGCTGGCTCCCCAACCCAGGCAATATGAACGCACCTCTCTAGCTGGCGCGTGGGGCAGGAGCCTGCGGGGGCCGGCAGGAAGAGGCGGCTTGGCAGCTGGCTCCCACGCAGATGCCTGGCTGGGCAAGGCGCAGGTGTTCTGGGCTGGGCTCTCCACATCAGGAAGTGGATCTGTGGGTGGCCTGTGGCTGGAGGCATGGCTCAGACTTCCTCAGCCACCTCCACGTTCACATCCTCTACTGGGGGGGGGGTGAAAGGGGGGGCTTCGATGGCCCAGAGCCTGGCCCAGCTCTCAGGCAGATGCCATAAAACCCAGGGCTGGAGCCTGCTCCACGTATCCCGCTGTTAACCCGGGTGCAACGCCCAGCCCCTTCTCGAGAGCAGCACCAGGCTCTGTGCCACGACTGCCCATGGCCTGCACCCAGCTTGGAGAGTGGGGGGGGGCGCTGGGGGGCATAAGGACCTGCATTGGTGGGTGAGGGGTCGTGGTACCTCGATCCCATTGGCTGTAAGTGTGTGGGAAATTCTGGTTTAACCCTTCACATGCCCGGCTCAGGCTTCCCCCGCCCCCAGCCTCCCTTTCTCCAGGCCAGATGGGGTGGGACTGGGAACAGCTGTTCCATTGTCCTGAGTTGTTCCCCTCCTCCTGGGGGCTGATTGCTGGTGGGGGATGGGAGCCTCTTTCCGGGCCTGGACACTGGCTTGGGGAGGGGGGACCGGCAGGTCCCTGCAGAGCAGCCCCCAAGCCGAGCGGACCCGTGGGCTGGTCAGTCCGAGCTGTGTATGGCCCAGAAGGAGCGGAGTGTGGGGGGAGGGGCCTGCAGCCTGTCTGGTGACTGGTAGGGCTGGGGGGTGCCGGGCACAGGGTTTGTAACCTGGCAGCGCAGGGCACCAGCAGGACAATGGGGCTCTGTACCGGGCAAGTCCGGAGCAGCCTGGCCCTGGACCCGAGGGAGGGGGCAGCTGCCAGCTGGATCTGGGGTGGGAGTGCCCAGGGGGGTGTGGGGTGTACAGAGGAGCAGGCTCTAGCAGGCCCCTCAATTCACAGGGGGTGCAGGGCTGGCCCCTGGGCTGCAAGGCTCCGGCAGGTCGTCCGGGATGCCAGGCCAGGAGAGCATGGTGGAGGGGGCTCTGCCCCAGACAGGCTAGGAGAGGTGGGCGTGGGGGGAAGGGCTCTTCCAGAACTGGGGGAACAAAGGGGTCTTAAAACTACCCCACCACGGGGCCGAGCTCTCTGCCCTCACCCGCTGGGCTGGGTGCCTGTGGGTGCTGTTGGGTCAGGCTCTGGCACTGGGTGTGAGGATGGACCAGCTGATGTGGGCCTTGGGGCCTGGCCCGGCTCCCTTCGCCAGACCGGGGCCAGCTGCTCTTGTATCGGGCTCTGGCAGGAAGCAGCCTGCATGCCCCAGGCTGATTGCTGGCATTTCCTGGTGCTGAATGAGCAAACGGGCCAGGAGGGAGGAGATCCCAAGTGACAGCAGGGCCCGGCCTGGGGTCACATGCAGGCTGGGCACCGTGAGAGCTGAAGGCCCCCGCGAATGTGCACGGGGCACGGCTTTGCCTGCCAGAGGGGCTGGAGCCTGGCGCTCCAGGGCTGGGGGGTGCTGGCTTTAACAGGCTCTGGGGGTGCCCAGTGCTTCTGCAGATCTGGGCAGAGCTGGGTCTGGAGCCCAAATTCCTGCCACCTGCTCTAACCCACAACCGCTGCTGGGGTCCTGCATCCCGCTTGGGTGCCCACAACTCATGGAGGAGCTGGGTCAATTGGAGGGGTCCGAGAAGAGCCACGAGAACCAGCAAAGGGTCAGAAAACTTGCCCTGGGTTGGAACGAGCTCCGTTTAGCCTCGCAAAGAGAAGGCTGTGGTGACCGGAGCCCAGCTGATCCGTACCTACGGGCCCCGGGGGACCAATACTGGATCCTCGGCTCGCCCGTCTAGTGCAGGAAGATCTGACATGCCACGGGCTGGAGGCTGAAGCAAGACAGATGCAGACTCTTAAATGTTTGCACCTTATTTCCGGCGAGCAAAATCCCCCAGGAACAGTTCACCAGGGGGTGGGGGGATCTCCATCACCCCCCAGCTCAAAGCAAGAGCAGCTCTGCCCTAGGAGTTACTGGGGGGGCTGGGCCCTGTGGGGTCAGCTGAGATGAGCACAAGGGTCTCTTCTGGCCTCGGGAGCTAGGAATCCTCTGGCCCCAGCTTCCCGGAGCTGGCAAGGGCGGCTTTCAGTGTGTGTGGGGGGGGTGCTGGGAGACCCTGCAGGGCGGGAGGGAAGCCCCAGGGTGAGGTTGGGGCAGACAGGGCCCCTTGCACATGGCTCTCCTGTGGGCTGGCATGGGATCCACTCCCCAGCACAGAGCAGCTTGGAGGAGATTACAGCAGAGACCTGGCAGCTCTAGGGAAGTTGGGGGGGCTGTCTGGGCTGCTCAGTGCCCCGGGCCATGTCCCCACGGCTGCAACACCCCCACCACCCTCCTGAGCCCCCTCTCATTGCAGGAGGCAGAGATGCCGGATGAAGTGAACATTGACGAACTCCTGGAGCTGGACGCAGACGAGGCACGGGCCGCACAGCTGCAGGTGGGTGCTGGGGTCCAGCCAGCCCCCTCCCCTCTTGTCGGCTCGGGGCTCTGGCCTGGGGCCTGTCTGTCAAGGGCGCGTCTGGCCCTGTGCTGCCCGCAGGACTGTGGGGCATGGCCCGGGCTCTGTCCTGGCACGGAGGTGGTGCCCGGGGGGGTCAGGTGGCGCTGGCCATGGGTTGCAACTGCTGTCAGAGGACTTGTTCCACGGCTTCTCTTCTGAGCTGTGTGGGGCTTTGACCAGCAGGGCCCCCCGGGGCTGTGTAATTCAGGCAGAGAAACAGCCGGCGCTGACAGGGCCAGGGAGAGACCTTCTCCTGGGGGCCCGGCAGGCCGCATTTCTGCCTCTGCGGTGAGGCAGACCCCCTACACTGGAATCACTCCAGAGCGCAGGGACGGGGAAAGCTGCTCCACTCTCAAGTGAGGGGGACGGCTCTGCCCCTCGAGGCCTCCTGGCTTGGCATGCCGGAGTCTGGGGAAGGATTGAGCCCCCCTGCTGTAGGGCACGTGCCAGTTGGGGGGCAGGTCCTGAGCTGGGGTGGGTTGTCCCATGGCTGCCGGGGCCCGGAGCTGGCAGGTCCCATCCTCCCGCATGGGTCGGGGCGTGGATCTGCAGCAGGGACCCCGGGCGCCACGCTCAGGTCCACCTGTCTCTGTTTCCAGGGCATCCTGAAGTCTTGTCACAACAACACGCAGGTGAGTGGCGGTTGCCGAGACCCCAACCGCGTCACTGCTCCCATCCTGGTGGGGCCCCAGCGCCCGTATCTTCATTCGCAGCCCACGGGGGCCCTGCCGCCTCGGGGGAGAGCCCGCAGCTCCCCAGCAAAGGGACCCAGGGCTGCTGCCAGCGCCGGGCTGGCCCCTGAATCTACCCCCAGCCCAGCTCAAGCCAAGGGCTTGGTCGCCAGCCAGCCCAAGGGAGCAGGCTGGAGCTCCCTTCCCAGACCGTGCCCAGTGCTGGCTCCAGTCACAGCTTTCCCAGCACTGACCCCGGCCAGCGGTTCCCACGGGACCTGGCTGCTCCGGAGCATCGCGGCCCCACCACAGCCGCCGATCAGGGCTTTAAAAGGGAAAAACATTCGTCCCTCTGCTTCCTCCTTGGTGGCGGGGGGCGAACGGGTGGGGGGGGTGGGGGGCAGCCTTGGAACTCCCCTCCCCCACCCCCGCTTATCTCCAGCTCAGCCAGCTGCCCCATCCCCCAGGTTGGCGACAAGCTGCTTGCAGGAGGCAGCTCTGGCCCCTCTAGCGCTCTGGGTGGGGGGCAGGCAGCTCCAGGGACCGGGGGGTGCAAGGCCCAGGGCTGGCATCCTGCCCTGCCCCCAACAGTCCCTGCACCGAACCCTGTTGAGGGCTCCCCCTTCAGACCCAGCTGTGGCCTGCCGCCCCCTTGCTGCACATCTGGCCTTGTGGCTAAGAGCTTGGGGAGCTGGGCCCTATTCCGGGCTCTGCCAGACACTCTCGGGGCCTCTGCAGCACCGGGGGTCGGGGTTGGAGCCTTCCTGTGTCTGCTGCGACCAGGCCCCTCCCGCTGTGGGGCTGCAGCGTGCGGTGCTGGGGCCCTGCTCTCCCAGCAACGGTCTCCTCCCAGCCCAGACCTGGCTCCTTCCCTCCTGGTACTGCAAGGGCACCTAGACTGCAAAATCTTACCCCTCTTAGGGACGCCCTGAGCCCCAGCACCCGCTGGCACTGACCTCCACGCCTGGTACCCAGATGCCCTGGTGATGGGCACGCTGGGGCTCCCGGGAGCTGGCATCCCAGGGTTTCCCAGGCGGTGAGGGGCTGGGTGGCGTGAGAGCCGCTGGCTCGGGGCAGGGCCGCGTCAGCTCCTCCAGCTGTTGGGCCCAGCTGGGAAGCCTCTGGCAGGAGCGATGATGTGGGAACAGCTGCAGATCGGCCTCCAGTGCGTCTCTGCTCCCGTGCCGCCGCCCCCCGCAGCGGTGTTCCCGGGGAGATGTGGGGCAGGCTTATTCGGGGCTCCCTTCCCCCAGGGGGGTGACCAGGGACGGATGCTCTGCAGCCTCTGTCTCCCGCAGGCCTTCGTGCAGGAGCTGCTCCTCAAGCTACGGGGGCTCCAGAAGCACCAGGCCCTGGGGCGGCCCAGCCCGGAGCTGCCGGAGCGAGCGTGACCCCTGCCCGGGGAGGGCCCCCGCGGCCCTTGGCAGCGGCAGCTTCCCCCAGAGGAATGGGACCAGCGAGGCCCTGCAAATCCAGCCTGGGGCCGCTCGGCGGAGCCTCCTGACGCCACAGCTTGTGCCCCTGCAGCCGGGGGTGGCACAGGCCTGGCTGTGCACAGAGCCCCCCCCAGCCCCCTGGACAGTGTCCCCCTGCCCCCGGCCTACGACTGGCCCCTGTGTAAATCTCGGACGAGCTGGGTGCTTGGGGCTCAGCGGCTGCCTTTGGTCTGTAATAAAGCCTTGCTCTGGCGCGCTCAGGGCCGGCTCTGGGGTTTTTGCTGCCCCCGCTCAGGTGGGGCTGGGGCTCGCGGGCAGCCCTGGAACGGGAGGGAGTGACGTCGCCTTCCCCCAGCGCCTGCAGGGGCTTCCCTCCCCCCCCCGGCCGCGCAGAGAAGCCCCCATCTAAGGGGCGGCACAAGGTGGCACAGGCCTGGCTCCCCGGCAGGACTCGCCCTCTCCGCCCCAGGTAGCGGCTGGGCCCTGGCCGCTCAGCAGCCCGGGGCTGGGGCTTCCCCTTCCCGCTGCGGCCGGGGGCCCGGCGCCCTCGCCCCGTCTATGTGGTGCAGCGCCGAGAGAGCCGCTGCCCCGAAGGAAAAGGCGGGCTGGAAAGGGGCCACCCCAAGCACGTGCTTGCTTTGCTGGTGCCTCGAGCCGGTCCTGGGCGTGGGGGCCTGGTCCCTGCCGCGGGCGCCGGGCCCTTCAGGACCTGTGGCTCTGCCGGCACTGAGCCACTGTCTAGACGCCCAGCCAGCCCCGGGGCTGGGCTGACCTAGCTGGGACTTGGCCTTGGGCCTGGGGCACGCTCAGCTGAGCCTGGGGGAGCTGCCCTGCCTGCACCCTCTGTTCCTCTCTCTGGCTGCAGGAGGGATTCCCAAGCCAGCAGCCTCGGTGGGGCCATGCTGGGCTAGGCTGCAGTGGGGGCAGCTTGGGGGGTGAAGCCCCACCCCTCTGACTGCGGGGCAGGGTGGGGAACCCCTCTCGTGGCGATAGGGCACCTTGTCCCTGTTTTCCCTTGCCCTGCCCCAGGCGGGGCTGCTCCCCACAGGACAGTGCCAATGGCACGTGGCCTGGCAGGGTGCTGGGCAGGGGCCGGGGGAAATCCCCCTTCTGTGGGGCCGAGCAGCTGCTGTAGCTCCCTGCCCTGGGGCAGCGCCCACTGGCGCTGGGGAGATCGGCTCTCCCTGGGCTGGGTCTCAGGCCGGTGCCTCGCTGGTGAGGAGGCTGGGTGGTGCACCAGTACCGGGCTCATCACTGTGCAGGAACCTGCTTCTGCACCTCCCCTAGCCAGCTGCTTCTCCCTCTTTGCTTTCCGCCCAGCCTGCACTGCCGAGGAGCCCGCCCAGGTGCCCTGTGCAGCTCAGCTGGGCTGGTGAGCAAGGGCTGGGCCAGCCCCGGTCAGCTCCATATTTAGCCATGTGCTGGGCATTCCCGGTGGTCCTATCCATCCTGCAGACAGCTGGCATGCCTGGCAGCCATTCCTGGGCGGGCCTGGAGCCGAGCTCCAGCCGGGAGTTGCAGGGAACGGCTGTGGGAGCGGGCCAGTGCTGGGCCCCCGCCGGGGCCGGGGGCAGCTGGGACACCTGGCAGGGACCTCACCTGAGCTGTTCACCTCTCTTTGCCTGGCTGCGGGGCACTTGGCACAACTGGACACTCCCCCTTCTGCCTCCCGTGTGGGACTTGGAATGTGGCCCTGCCTGGAACCCAGGGCCAGCTGGAAAAGTTGGGCCTTCCCCTGGGAGCCACCTGGGTACAATTCCACTTGGGGGGGTAGAGGGCCTGGCCCCCAGAGCCACCGGGCTGGAGTCCTACCTTAGCCAAAGGTCACAGCAGGGCCTCCCACTGCCAGATGGAGGCTGGCTTAGTCACTGAAATGGTGCCACCTCTGGGGTGTAACGGGGCAGCTGGTCGAGCAGCTGCACAATGACAAAGCCGGGCCGCCAGTGAAGGCGAATCCTGTGAGTGAATCGGGCTGCGGGGCGCAGCTGGGTGAGCGTGAGTGGAATGGACGCTGTCGTTGCTCTTATGCGCCCTCTGCCCTAGGGGTGAAAGCAGCCTGCCGTGCGCTGCTCGGGATCCCTGCTTAGGCCTGAGCAGCTGTGGCTGCTGGCGTGGGGGGCTGGGGATCAGGCAATCACCCTCCATCCGGTGTTTATACCTCCCTGTAAACACTGGGAGTAAAACGCTCTGCTGGGGCCGCTGGCTCTGGACTATCTGACCCCTCTCAGCGCTTTCCTGGCGGCAGAGCACGTCCCAGGACCTTCTGGATCCCCAGGGGGCCGTGCGCCAGGCGCTGCTGGGCACAGTCACGGGGGGCATGTCAGACTTTGCCTTACATGGTGTATCCTGCTTTCTGGGGTCCTATCACTATCACGCAGCCGAGGGGGGTGGGGGGAAGCCCCGTGCTCGAGCCAGGTCACCTACTGCTGGAAACACACCCAGGGGCTTGTCATGGGGGGGCCCTTAGACCCGTGGGCCCAGGCCCTCAGCTGGCACAAATCAGCTGTTTACCGGGACTCCTGGTGTTGGGAGCTTCTGGCCAGGACTCGTCCTTCCCCTGCTCTTGGCGGAAGGCATCAGCGGGGGCTGTCTACAAGGAAACAAAGTCCTGGTGACTGGGGTCCTTGCAGGCGGGCTGGGAGGAGTGAGGGGTCTCTGGCACGATGGGGCCCTGGTCTCGACCGGAGTCTGGGCTGCATCCTGCCTGGCGTGACGGGGCCCTGGTCTCGGCCGGGACCGGTAGGTGCTACTGTCACGCACAGGGTAATTAGCTCCCTGCTGCCCTGGCATGGTCTGACACCCGCCCCCCGGCCATGCTGAGCACTAGGGTCTGCGTGGATGGAAGGGGGCTCGGTCTGTGTCCTGGCAGCAGTTGGGCTGAGAACTCAGCTACCGAACCCCCCCTCCCGCAGGGGGAAGGAGCCCTCTTCTGCCGAGTGATCCCGCCTAGCCGCAGGATGGAGATGAGGGCTGGCTGCAGCAGGAATCCCAAATCCCCAGAGCATCTAAACCCAGGTCTGTAAGCCCCAGGGCACCAGCCTGCAGCCAGGTCTGGGGTCAGCACGGGGCCAGGGGAGGCACCCAGCTGTCATGCCTGCTGTGAGGGGGTGGGGAGGGGGAACGTAGATCAGAACAGGGGTACTGCTTCCCCTTCGCCCCTGGACATTGCTAATAGAGGAAGGAGGCTGAAATAAATGACTTAAAATAAGAAAGTGTTACGGGGAATTAGAGTCTGGTATGGGCAGGGGGACCACTAGCCCCCACTTCCCTCACAGCGCTGGGGAGAGAACCCAGGTGTCCTGGGTCCCGCCCCCTTTCTGAGGGGTGGGGGCACAAGCTGCTCTGTGCTCGGAGCCACGGCCCAGGCTTGGCCACTTCCCCACCAAGGGGGTGAGCAATGCGTCCCTGCAGCGATAGCCGGAGAGCTGCACAGCCTGGGCTAGGGCTGCTCGGGGAGATGCGTGTGCACACGCCCACCCACGCCCACACACCACTGGTGAGTTACACTCTGGACCGAGGCCGCCCTGCGATGTGCCTGGGGAAGGAGCCAGGCTGGCAAGGCCCAGTGAAGGGGGCACAGGGGGCTCGTTCTCCTGGGTCTCAGACCACCTTCATTGTTACGTTCTGGTTCCCGCGCCCGGAATCCCCAGGCGCCCAGGCAGAGTGGGGCAAGCAGCTGTCCGGGAGCCCAGCGGGCAGGCAAGGGGGCACCTGCCCCCTGGCGGCCAGGCCAGGTCTCTGCCAAGCCCTAGGAATTTGTACGGGGGGCCGGGTCTGTGGGTGCAGATGGAGCAGGCAGGAATGGGCCATTCTAAAGCTTTAGGTCCCAGCGGGTTTGTTAAATCGTCCCAGGGTTAAACTGGCCTGCGTGAACCTCGCCCCCTCAGCCCCAGGGCCAACACGAGGGAGACATACCAGAAAGTCCCACTTCAGCCCAAAGCACCCACTGGTTAGAGCAGGGGCTGGGGGCCAGGACTCCTGGGTTCTCTCCCAGTTCTGGGAGGGGAGTGGGGCCTAGCGGGTGGGGTGGGGGCTGCAGCCAGGGCCAGGGCTGCCGTTGCGCTCTGCAAGGGGCAGGAAGGCCAGGGTGGTGCTGTCTGTGTACCTCCTGGGGAGCCCCGCGGAGCCCCCTGCCCACTCAGTCGCTGGGAAGCAGCCAGCCGTCAGAGCCAGGGTCAAAGCACGGGGGGGCGGGGAGGGCTGGGGCAGAGACAAACACTCCCGAGGGAAAGCCCCAGCCCCACACTGCTCTGCTCAGAATAACAGCCCCGGGCCTGCAGCGACCAGGGAGACCCTACAGAAAGAGCCCAGAGGAATGGGAGACCATAGGTTGTTCCACTCACCCCTGGAGCACCCCCTGGCGCACCAGCATCCCCACCTCCAGCACCCCCTGCACCGCCAACTGGTCTCTGGTCACAGGTCCGGGCCCAGCCGGGTCGGGGTCAGCCCCAAGAGAACAAGTGTCCAACTGACGGATCCAGCACAGCCCCCACAGGCGACGTGGCCATTCCCTGCTCGTCACCCCACCCCTGGGTGCTGCAGGGCTCCTGCTTCGCCCCCCGGCGGGGTACAGCTCCCTGGGGCCCTGCCTGCCAGTCGGTGGCCCCACGGCCTCCCTGCTTCTCACAGGCTGTCCCTGGACCTCCCCTGCGGCCTGGCTACTCCCTGCGGCTCCTTCACTCAGCCCCTTCCCCTCATTTGCCGCCCTCCCCAGGAACCCGCCACAGCTGGGCTCGTTAGTGCTAACTACTGCTCAGACCGGGATCAGCTGGGGGCCAACTGCCCCCTCACAGGCCAGGCTGAGCCCCACTCCTTGCAAAGGGTCACCAGCCTGTAACAGGCCCCACTATAACAGCCCCATGTGTGCAGCCCGGGGGGCTCACGGGAGACCCTACGATAACAGCGCAGGCTATTTGGGATGTCTCAGCCCCGCAGCGCAGGGCCCGTAGCTGTGGTGACTTGCGCACAGTTCGCACGCTGTCACCGTGCACCGGGGCACGTCTGAGTGTGTCAGAGCCCAGGACACTGGGGCGGCCAGGCTGATTGTCACGGTCACAAGGAGGTGGGCCCCCCCCAGCGAGTGAAGGGCACAGACAGGGCCAGATTGTGCGCTGGGCAGCGAGGAATGCCAGGCTGGTGATGTGGTGCGCGGCCTGTCACACCCGCTGCATGCCAGGGCCCTGGGTCACCCACTGGAAACAGCCACCCACCGTGACACTCACCGCCCGCTCTGGAATGCAGCGGTTCAAATTCCCGGGGGTGGGGCCAGGAGCCAGGACTCCTGGGTTCTGTCCTCAGCTGTAGAAGAATCAGAGTTGGGGAGCCTGGTGTAACTTCAGGGCTAGACCAGGCCTGGGAGTTTGGTGCCAAACGTGGCTCATGAAGCCTGATTCTGTCTCCCCCGATCCCTGTGCTGGCATCTCCCCGGGGGCCAAGCCCTGCCCCTCAGGCTCAGCGGTGACCGCCCAGGCGCTGCGACAAGGACCAAGGCACTAAGCCCTCTGGGCGCTCTCAGCGGGGTGGAGAGGGAGCGTGGCCCAGTGGTCAGGGCTCTGCCGTGGGACTCGGGAGACCTGGGCCAAGTCCGGGCTCCAGGGAACTGCATGGCCCTGCCTCACCCGGCACAGTGAGGGCAACGCCGCGGCTCTACGGCGATGGGGGCCAGAGACGAACCGGAGCACAGGACAGAGCCCTGGGAAACCGACCCTCCTGGCGAGGGGGGGCTGTTTCGAGCCTTGCCCAGGCGGAGGGGCTCTCCCCTTCCCAGGCACCCTGGGGTTCTGGCCTGTTTGGCTGCTGAGGATGCAGAGCCGTGGGGCTGGGGCACGCCCGGGGCGCAGCCGGTCGGGAGCCTGGGTCACTCGCTGGCCCTGTGGCGCCCGTGGGGGCCGGGCGCCATCACAGGAAGCGGGCGCTGGGGACGAAACACTTTTATTGCTGACACACGACTCCAGGGGGCAGGAGAGAGAGGGGTTCAGAGGCCACAGTGATGGGCAGAGGGGGGATGCGCTGCGGGGGGCTCACGAGGGGAGGGCAGGAGCCGTTCTGCAGGGGGCAGGGGCTGCTGAAGGGCCAGAACTAGACGCCAGCCAGACAATCCCACGCGAAGCCACGCACCAGCCTCTGTGGTTAGAGGGGCAGGCGTCACCAGCTGGGATTTGCCAAGGATGCTGCAGGGGCCCAGGGCAGAACCTGGGGGGGCCTGGCTGTGGCTGTGGGGCGGCCCCCCTCCCAAGGGGGCAGGAAGGTTTGGTGCCTGAACCCCAGGGGCGCTCCCCCGGCCTGCTCCATCCCTCAGCCTGGCCCCCGCAGAAGGGCAGCAGCATCCGCTGGCTGAGATGCAGGAGCCGCTGGGTGCTGGCAGCAAACAACCCAAGAACAGTATGAGTGAGTGTGTGTAGGGGGGGGTGTGTGTCTAGGGGGGTGTGGGGGGGTTTGTGTGTATGGAGTGTGTGAGCATGGGGCGTGAGTGTAGGGGTGTATGTGGGGGGGCAGGGGTGTGTGTGTGTGTCTCCCCACTCCCCTTCCCGGCCACCAACCCTCCCCGTCCTTTCCCACCTCACGCCCTGGCGGCCCCCAGTCCTCGGGGCTCCGTGCGCAGGGACGTGGGGGGAGGTGGGGGAGGGCTCTGGACAGGGGCAGCCCCTCCCGGTGGGAGGGGGGGTCAGAGGTGAGGATGCTGCTGCGTGCCTGGGCGGGGACATGCCCAGACCTTCCTGCTGTGGAGCGTCACATGGGTCACCCTGGCCCCAGAACATTCGGGAGCCCCCCCACCGGGGTCAGCAGCCAGCCAAGGCCCATGGCAGGAAGCAGGGACGTTTGGGGGAGGGGTCTGCGGTTAGGCTGGGTCGGGGGGTTAGCGTTTAAATCTGGGCTCTGTGCCCAGTGGGGCAGGATCCCGCATCCCCGAGCTGGGTCCCAGCTCGTTCCACAGGGCCCGCGAGTCTCCAGCTGCGGGAAAACCCAGCGGCGGGGCCGCAGAGCGAGGAGCCCGGGGCTCAGCGCACGGCTCAGCCCGTACCCTCGCCGGCCCAGAGCCAAGCCCGCCCCGGGGCAGAGCCGGGCAGGGAGCGCCGAGGGCCTGAAACTTCCTGAAATCCAGCTGGTGTTGGTGACAGGCAGAGCCGGAGCGAGTGTCCATGCGCCGGGTTCCCCTCCAGCCAGGCGACCCCCGAGGCCGGTTCCTGAGCCGCGATGGGTCAGGGGCTAAGCCGTGCCCCTTGGTCCCCTCTGGGGGCCAGTCCCAGCAGGCTGGGGAGCTCCCCACAGACCCCAGGCTGCTCGAGCCACGGTGCCCCTCCTGGGCCCAGGCCGTGGGCGGCTCAGAGGTCAGGGCGTTTTCTGAGTGGGCAGCACCCTGCAGCTGGGCGGGGGGCTGCCGGGCCAAGGAGCCTCCATGGCGTGGAGGACGGATCTACAGGGCCTTGGCGCCCGGCAGCTTGTACTCCTCCATGATCCGCAGCACGTCGTCCAGGATGGAGGGGCCCAGGTCCAGGTCCAGCCCCAGCAGGGACTCGGAGCGCGGGACAGAGGCCCCGGGGGAGCACGGGGGCTCCTGGGTGTCCGTGCCGGCCCGGGTGCCGTAGCCCAGGCCCCAGGGGCCCGGGAAGGAGCCCTCGGAGGAGTCGGCGGAGAAGGAGACGGAGGAGGGCAGCTGGTCGTAGTGCGGGAGGGAGAAGGGCAGGCCCTGCCCGCTGTGGAAACAGCCCTCACCGCAGCTGACGGACATGGAGCGCTGGCTGCTGGGCAGCTCCTCCAGGTGCAGCCGGGGCGGCTTGGGGGGCGCTTGCTCCGGGCTCGGCGCCCCGCTGAAGACAGGCAGGGAGACGGCGCTCTTGAGCAGGCTGCGGTAGCTGCTGGCGGCGGGGCCCCGGGCCAGCTCCTGGCCCACGGCCTGGGCGCTCTGCGAGGCCAGGCGGCGGCCCAGGGGGGGCAGCAGGTCGTACTTGCCCTGCAGGAAGGAGAGTTCCCCGAACATGTCGCCCTCGCCCGCCGGCCCGATGTGGGCGCTGTGCCGGAAGTCCCCCAGCGGCGGGCTGATCATGTCGCTCGACAGCACGTCCCGCAGCCGCAGCTTCCGGCCCCGCTTCGGCGTCGAGGGCTTCAGGTAGATGGGGGTCTTGGCGGGCATGGCGGGGCGGCCGGCGGCTCTGAGGCCTGGCAGGCGCCCCCGGGGGCCAGGCACTTCCCCGAGGCCCAGGCCCTCCCCGGCCCGGTGGGTGCTCTCGGGAGCCCGGCTGGGATGGTACCTTGGGAGCTCAGCCACCAGCAGGACCGGCCCAGGACGTCCCCTTCTTCTGGGGTTTCGCAGGCACCCCCGGTCGGCACGCCAACTCAGGATCCCGGCGTCGGGGCGACCGCCCTCGCTCTCGCCCCCTCAGCCGGCCGCGGGGGGCAGCATCTCCATCTGTAACAGCCAGAGCAGGGAGCGTTACCGGGGGGCCACGGCGCTGCCTGGGGCACCCAGCCTGGGGGGTGTTCGCGAACCACGCGGCAGGGAGTGTGGGGCCGGGGCTGAGGCTGGGTTCCCCCAGGGACGGGCCAAGGCAGCAGGGGGGGCTGGGACTTGCAGAGCCGAGACCTGGCATTGCTGGGTCTCAGGGACGCGGCTGCGGAGCAGCCCCAACCCCAGTGAGAACGACCCCCTCCCTGGGGGCTGGTTCCTGGGGCCACTTCCACCCAGCCGGCCTAACGTGCTCCGGGCTCAGACACCTGCTGTCCCCAGTGGGATGGGTTAGCAGCGGCTTCACGTGTGCAAACACCCCCCCACACACAATGACGTACACCGCACACACTTGACAGCCACATGCATACACACACAAAGCTCCCAGCACCGTGCGGACCCCCCCCCCCATCCCACCAGCAGCTCCCTGCCCTGCCCGGGGCACGTGCATCACTAGCCGCGGGGGGTCAGGCCCTGCTCCACTTCCGCCGTGCAGCGCGAGGCTCCGACTGGAGCCGCCAAGGGGCCAGGAGCAGACCAGGGAACCCTGGGCTGGGCTGTGCTTGAGGGACCCCAATGCGGGGCGCTGGGCAGCCAGCGGGATCCTTCCCACGGGCACGTGGACCGATCCACGGGCACCGCTACAACCCGGGCCACCAGGGCTCCCTGGGGCAGCTTTCCAAGAGCCTTCAATGGGGGGGGGGGCTGAGTGTGTGCACGCATGGGAGTGCACACGCGTGTGTGCATGTGAGTGCGTGTGAGTGCACATGTGAGTGTGTGCATGTGCAAATGTGTGAGTGTGCAAATGTGTGAGTGTGCATGTGTGCGTGAGTGTGTGAGTGTGAGTGCACGTATGTGTGACGAAGTGGGACTGTTCTTAATTTCTCCTCTGAATAGTGTGGGGGTGCCTCAGTTTCCCCTAGGCAGTTCTTAAGTCTCTGGGGGGTGGGGTAAGGGTGTATGATCCTTGCAGAGCCCTAGAGGGCAGGGGTGTGCAGGGGTCTGGACATAGAGAATGGCCGACACCCTGTTTCCTGGCACCTAATGGCCTGGGCCCTTCCCCTCTGCAAGGTGAGAGCTGAAGGGCTGGAGAACAAAGGAATCCGGTGACCTCCTGGCCCGGGAAAGGGACAAAGCCCAGAGGAGGAGGGGCTGGAGGGAGTTTCAGTTTGGGGCTGGCTGGGACATGGAGTGAAGGGCAGACATGGTTGTCTGGCTCACTGCCCCCCAAAATGGACCCAGCCGAGGGGTCCGGTTCTCTTCACCTGCAAGCTCTGTTTTAGACCATGTTCCTGTCGTCTAATAAACCTGTTTCCCCGGCTGGCTGAGAGTCACGTCTGACTGCGAAGTTGGGGGGCAGGACCCTCTGGCTTCCCCAGGACCCCGCCTGGGCGGACTGGCTGTGGGAAGCGCACGGAGGGGCAGAGGAGGCTGAAGGCTCCGAGGTCAGACCCAGGAAGGTGGAAGCCGGGTGAGCTGTGTGTCCTGCAGACAGGCTGCTCCCCGAGAGGAGACTCTCCCAGAGTCCTGACTGGCTTTGCGGGGAGCAGGTCCAGAGCATCGCCCGGGGACTCTGTGACAACCGGTGGCAGCGGTGGGATGTACTGCACCCCGTGGATGGCGCTTCCTGCAGTAAGTGACGGGGGAGCAGTAAAACGAAGGGGGATTGACGCGGACCAGGTGTGCTGAAGATTCAGAGAGAGACGGTTTCAGGGGGCGGTTAACCCCTGGGAGTGTGTGACCAGCGAGAAGGACTTTTGCAGTAACAGGGGCCCCCTGGGGATCGCAGCGAGCAGTCCAAGGGGCGGAGGAGTCTGCGGCTCGACCCTGGCAAAGAGGGGGTGACCTCGAGAAGGGCTGGCACATGAGGGGTTCTCCCTGGAAACCGTGGGGAGCTGAGAGCACACAGGCCTGTGAGTCCACAACAACTTGGGAAGAGCGGAGTGGCCTGTCACCGTCTCCTTCAGAAGGACATTGTAACCCTGTGCAGAAAGAGAGGGTTGAGCATTGGAAAGTTCACCAAAGCACAGTTCATCGTGCAGCTGGAGGAGGATGACCGCTCTAAGGAACAGATTCCTGACCCCAAATGGGGCTACAGCAGGATCTGGGAGCAGCTGGAGTGGGAGCCAGGCACCCCCAAGACTCCTGTCCCCGACCAGACGAGGGTCTTCACGATCAGGTTCCCCATCAGGGGATCGGAGACGGACGGGATTGGAGCTGAGTCCGAGAGAGCAAGAGGACTGTGGGAGACAGCGAGAGCCCGACAAAGAGCTGCAGAAGCAGCAGCAGCATGAACTGGCGGTGGGGGAGCGGAGAGGCCTAGGGGACCCCCCAGAGGTGAGTGGGGATAGACCCCGGGGGGCCAGTTCCGCAGGGAACCTCGAGACTAAATTGCTGCCCCTGGTTAAGGAGGGGGGGATGTGGATGCCCACCTCACTGCCTTTGAGCAGGCTGGTGATTTGAACCAGGGGGACCCTGCGGAAAAGCCCCGGTGTCTAGCTCCCTTGCTGGGTCCCAAGGCCATAGACTCCGTCAGCCAGATGGGTGGGGAGGTGGACAGGCTCCCACTCCTGATCCCAACCTATATGTCTGTGTGGAGTTTCCTGGGGCCAGGCCCCTCGGACCCCCAGTGGGAGAGGAAGGGGATGGTCAATGGGGAGACATTCCTGGGGTGGCGAGATCCTGGGACAGAGAGAACTGTTGTCAGGCCCTGGGTGGTGCAGCCTCAGATGCTGAGGGGCTGTGTGAGCTGGGTGAGGGTCCCAGGGATGAAGCCCCTCGCCCTGCCTATGGCCCAGATCCCTGTGCAGACCCAGGAGGAGTGGGGCTGGCTGGTCGTTGGGGTTCTCCAGGACACCAGCTACGAGACCCTGTTGTGGGGTGACTGTCTCTCTTTGGAACAGGATCCAGGCCCTGTTCCTGTAACGGCCAAGGGTTTGAATTTGAATCCAGGGAACCTATCGGTGGAGAGGGAAATGGTCAGTGAAAATGCAGATGACCTGGCTGGCAGGGGGAAGGAGCGGCTAGGCTCAGGCTACCTGCCTGCCTGTAACCAGAGCCCTGTGGCTGGGTGGGACAGAGAGATGCTCCCCGCCCCCTTGCACACCGGAGAGGGGGACTCAGGGGGCTCACCCTGGCTCTGATGCAGTGAGGAAAGCAGCGAGTTCGCTGCCTACCCCCACTGGGACAGCAAGGGCAGCGCTGAGCACAGTGGGAGCTGAGACCCCAGCTGAGTGGGGGGAGACACAGGCAGGGCAGGGGATCTGTGGGGAGTGGCAAGGTGCTCGGTAAGGAAAGTCTGGATGAGCCTAGGCAGCCTTGTGAGCTGATGGCTGTGTCTAGTCAGCAGTGGGGGAAGGCGAGGAGAGTGGAAGATGAGTGTCCCTGGACCTTACCTGTTAGCTGGGTGGAGAATTGTGACAGGGAAGGAAACGTGTCTGTCAGGGGTATTGACTTGCCTGTGGAGGGAGCTACCCTGGTCTCCAAGCAGTTGTCTGTGACCAGCCTTGTGTGCTGGGACAAGGGGAATGAGATCCCAAGCTGGGTGTCTGGGAAAGGAGAAAGTGTGTCCGGCTCTTCTTTGTCTGTGGAGCAGACAGAAGGGGCCTTTCAGCCTGTGATGGTTGAGGGGAGTGCAGTTGTCTCAGAGCTGGTTCTGGATTCAGCTAAAGCCCAGGAAGGGAAGGGTCCTAAGTTTGTGTCTGCTCGGGAGAATGGCCCTGTAACAGGTCGCATCCAGTTAGTGTCTATGTAATCCCAGAGACCAGACAATTCGGGTGCTTGTATTTTGCCTGTTGCTAGTGTGTTGTTGGGAAAGGGTGTAGCAACTCTGTCTAATCAGGGTGAGATCCTAGCCAGGGCACAAGGAGAGCATGAAGGTGATGTGATTGTGTTACCTACTGAGGGTGTGGAAACCTGTAGCAAGAAGGAAAAGATTCCTGAACTTGTGTGTGGCAAAGGGAAGGAGAATGCTTCTGACCGTTTATCTAGGAAGTCTGTCAGTTTGCCTGAAAGGGGATTGTGTAGGAATCCGCCTGATGGGCCAGAGGTGATTCTGGATGTAAGGGAGACCCAGAAAGAGTCTGTTGTTGCTCAGGAAAGTGTTCCTCTAGAGCAAGCCCTAGGGAAAGAGGGTAAGAGCAGAATTTCTGTGAGGGGTGACTTGTTGCATAGAAAAGCCCCAGGGAAAGGAATCCTCCTGGAGTCTTTGCAAGCAGTTTACTGCCACTGAAGGGTGTGAAAGTGATTTAAACAAGAAAGTTTCAGTTCCTAACAGCCAGAAATTTTCTGTTGTGAATGGATCCACCGACTTTCCTGTTGAAAGTCCCAGTGTGGAGAGCTTTGAGAAGGTCTCAGATGGAGTGAAAGCTGTTAAGGAAGTTAAACAGTCCTATAACCAAGTGGCTGTGTTTGGCCAGCTTGTTGGGGAGAAGACCCAATCCCAGTTTGACCCCCTGGAGTTTTGGGGTGTCCAAAGGGCATGGGCCGCATAAAGCTTCCCACATGCGGCCTGCAAGTGCTATCGACCACCCCCCCGACCTAAGGGAGGGCGTGAAACTGGAAGGGCCTGGTGTAACTCCTACCAAGGAATGGGAGAGATGCTGGGGCATCCACGGGAACGTTGGTGGCTTCGAACTTCCCCAGTTCACCGGCTAAAGTGACCCCACTCAGTTCGATCTCGAAGGGGGGAGAGATGTGACGAAGTGGGACTGTTCTTAATGTTTACTCTGAATAGTGTGGGGTGCCTCAGTTTCCCATAGGCAGATCTTAAGTATCAGGGGGTGGGGTAAGGGTGTTTGATCATTGCAGAGCCCTAGAGGGCAGGTGTGTGCAGGGGTCTGGACACAGACAATGGCCGACACCCTGTTTCCTGGCAACTGATGGCCTGGGCCCTTCCCCCCTGCAAGGTGAGAGCTAAAGGGCTGGAGAACAAAGGAATCCGGTGACCTCCTGGCCCAGGAAAGGGACAAAGCCCAGAGGAACGGGGGCTGGAGGGAGTTTCAGTTTGGGGCTGGCTGGGACATGGAGTGAAGGGCAGATGTGGTTGTCTGGCTCACTGCCCCCCAAAATGGACCCAGCTGAGGAGTCCTGTTCTCTGCACCTGCAAGCTCTGTTTTAGACCATGTTCTGTCATCTAATAAACCTTCTGTTTTACTGGCTGGCTGAGAGTCCCGTCTGACTGCAGAGTTGGGGGGCAGGACCCTCTGGCCACCCCAGGACCCCGCCTGGGCGGACTGGCTGTGGGAAGCGCACGGAGGGGCAGAGGATGCTGCATGCTCCGAGGTCAGACCCAGGAAGGTGGGAGCCGGGTGAGCTGTGTGTCCTGCAGACAGGCTGCTCCCAGAGAGGAGACTCCCCAGAGTCCTGCCTGGCTTCGTAGGGAGCAGTTCCAGAGCATCGCCCGGGGACTCTGTGACAGCATGTTCATGTGAGTGAGTGTGCATGTGTGAGTGTGTGTCCATGTGCAAGTGTGCACACATGTCTCCCCACCCGGCTCCTTCCATCCTGCTCCCGCTCTCCAGCCAGTCCCTAGTTTTGTTACCATAAATGGCCAGGCTGACTCCACTTCCTGCCGGGAATGGACCCAGCGGGGCAGATTAAGGGGGAGGAAACCCCCCCCCCCCCCGCCCGCCCATCTTTGCACTGGGGACAGCAGGGCCCAGCCCGCCCCCTCCCAGCCTTTGTGCTGTAGGGCTGGAGACGACACAGTGGGGTCTAGTGGTTAGTGCTGGGAGCCAGGACTCCTGGGTTCTATCCTTGGCTCTGGGAGGGGGGTGCGGGCTAGTAGTTAGAGCAGGGCGGGGGGGGGGGGGACTGGGAGCCAGGACTCCTGGGTTCTCTCCCCGGCTCTGGGAGGGCAGTGGGGGTTGGTGGTTAGATTCACTGACTGTGCCATCTAACAGGGGAGGCGACTGAGTGCAGGAGACACCCCAGAGCAGACGGCACACGGAGTCCTCCAGCTGCGACAGGCACCAGCAGAGCAGTGGATTCATTCAGCGCCATGTCCTGCCCAGGGCTGCCCTCGCGCGTCCCACGCCCAGGGCAAATCGAGGCCAAACCTCGACCCTGGGGGTGGCGCAGATGGTGGGCAGATTGGACCAGATTCACCAGGGGGCCCTTCCCTGAGGCCGCCGACTCTGAGACCTACGGAACCTGCCCGGTGCCGAAGATGTGTCCACACAGCCCAGCGTCAGCCTGCAGCAGGGGCCCAGAGCAGCCCCTTGCACACAAGACCCAGCCAGCATCCTGCCTCCCACTGCAGCCAGGCCCAGCAGCTCCAAAGGAAAGTGCCAGGAACCCGGCCTTGGGCAGCCGTGGGACAGCACAGCGCTGCCTGGTGAGAGCCGTGTTCCCCGAGAGATGGCCTGTTACACTCCCGTCCATACCACCTGGAGCATCATCCCAGCAAAGCCTCAGGGCCCCGTCGCGCCAGGCGCTGCCCAGACCCCAGCCAAGATTGGGGACCCGTCGCGCCGGGGGCTGCCCACACCCAGACTGTCTCCATACTGAAGAGCTCACAACAACCCTATCAGACAAGGCAGACTCATCACCCTGGTTTTATGGATGGGGAACAAAGGCCCAGAGAGATTCCCAGATTCCAAGGCCAGAAGGTACCATGGTGACCGGCTGGTCTGACACCCCTTGACCCCGGTATAACACAGAGAACTGCCCCCAGGGGAATCGCTAGAGCAGAGCTCTTAGGAAAACCTCCTACCCTGGTTTACAAATGGTCAGTGCTGGAGAATCCCCCAGGTCCCTGGGAAGTTGCTCCAGTGGTTAATTACCCTCACTAGCAAAACTTACACCTTGTTTCCCGGCTGAATTTATCTAGCTTCAAATCCCAGCCGGCAAGCCTGGCGAGCAGGCCAGGAAACATTTGTTCCCCGCAGGCAGCTACAGACGGGGATAAAGTCACCCCTGAACTGTCTCTGTGCTCAGCTAAGCAGCCGGGGCTCCTGCCGTCTGTCGCCCCCAGGAGCTTCCGAACCTGTCAGTCATTCTCCTGGCTCTTCTCAGACCCCCCGATTGAGCCAGCGGGCCGCAGAACCGGCCCCAGGCTCCCAGCAGCGTCCCACCAGGGCCAAACACAGGGGAAACCACCTCTCTGCTCCTGCTGGAGATTCCCCTGTTCCGGGGCCCAGGGTCGCCAGACAGGGTCGTGTCCAGCTGAGTACTCACCACAACCCGCAAACCTTTGTCAGGGTCCCTGCTCCCCCGGCAGCATCCCTCCCCTGTCAGCACGGGCGTACGGCTCCCGTTCTCTGCTCCTAGCCGTCTACATTTGCGTTCAGCCGCATTAAAACACGCAGTGTTCACCTGTGCCCAGCTTGCCAAGAGATCCGCATCGCTCTGTGCCAGTGACCCGGGCTCGGCTTTGTTTCTCTCTCCCCTTGGTTTAGTGCCATTGGCAGCGACTTGCCTGGGAAGGGTCTGCAGCAGAGCTGGGACAGAATCCAAGTCGCCTGCATCCCTGACCGACCCCGTCACCACGTCGCCACCCTGTGCGAGGGCCCCCGCATCCCTGGCCCGCTCCTCCCTGCCTGGCCCAGCCTGCAGCTGCCAGGACTAGCCCCGGGGCTCAGGACCCCCAGCCCTGAGGTTCAAGGACCTGGGAACAGGGACTGGATGGAAACTCCCAGCCCAGTTTCACTCCTAACCAATGTATGGGGAGGGGCCCCTGCCTGCCGAGACCCACCTGGCTCCCCCCTTGGTCCTGCCTCCTCGGGGG